>NC_092045.1:54106564-54373384 GCF_003086295.3 Arachis hypogaea
GCCGAGCTCTTACGGGCATTGGAAAGTAGACTCCAGATTTCAGCAATATATAATAGTCCATACTTTGTCCAGATTGATGGCCCAAACCCGCGTTGCAATCCGGCCTCAGAAATTCCAGCGTTAAACGCCGGAACAGGAATAAAAGTTGGAGTTAAACGCCCAAATGGCATGAGAACTGGCGTTTAACTCAGAAAAGGTCTCTACCACGAATTTCCTTCATTGCTCAGCCCAAGACACACCAAGTGGGCCGGAAGTGGATTTTTCTGTCATTTACTCATTTTGTAAACCTTAGATACTAGTTTACTCTATAGGACCTTTTGACATTGTAATCAGTACCAGATGCGACCTTATACATTGTACACGTTTTCACAGTATGAGTCTCTAAACCCATGGTTGGGGGTGAGGAGCTCTGCTGTGTCTTGATGGATTAATGCAATTACTACTGTTTCTTATTCAATATGCTTGCTCCATTCTAAATGATACTTGTTCTTAATCGATGAATGTGATGATCCGTGACATCATCATCATTCTAACATGAACGTGTGATTGACAACCACCTCCGTTCTACCTTAGATTAAGTAGTTATCTCTTGGGTTCTTTAATCGGAATCTTCGTGGTATAGGCAGGACCTGATGGCAGCATTCAAGAGAATCCAGAAGGTCTAAACCTTGTCTGTGGTATTCTGAGTAGGATTCAATGATTGAATGGTTGTGATGTGCTTCAAACCTGTAACCTACTGGGCCGTTGGTGACAGACGCAAAGATCACTGGATTCTATTCCAGTAGGGAGGGAACCATACCGGTGATGGCGCACTGGACAGAGTGCCTGGGCATTAGCTTTCACTGCGAGGATGGGAGGTAGCTGCTGACAACAGTGAGACCCTACACGAGCTTGCCATGGAAGGAGACTTGCGTGACTGAAGAAGAAGACGAAGGAAAGCAGAGATTCAGAAGATGGAGCATCTCCAAACCTCAACCTATTCTCCATTACTGCAAACAAGTAACCATTTCATGTTCTTTTGCTTTTCACAATTAATCCTGATAATTTCTGATATCCTGACTAAGATTTACAAGATAACCATAGCTTGCTTCAAGCCGACAATCCCGTGGGATCGACCCTTGCTCACGCAAGGTATTACTTGGACGACCCAGTGCACTTGCTGGTTAGTTGTGCGGGATTGCAAAAAGTGTTATTGCAATTTCGTGCACCAAGTTTTTGGCGCCGTTTCCGGGGATTGTTCGAGTTTGGACAACTGACGGTTTATTTGTTGCTTAGATTAGGACTTTTTGTTTTTGTTGGTTTAGAGTCTTTTTAGTTGAGTCTAGTTTTATTTCTAAGTTTGGTGTCATTTGCATGCTTTTTTTTTCTTTTAATTTTCGATTTTTTTTCTTGCATGTTCTTAGTCCTTTTTGATTCATAAAGTTCTAAGTTTGTGTCCTCTTGTGTTTTTCTCTTTAAAATTTTCGAAAAAAAAATAGTGTTTGATTTTCTAAATTTTAAGTTTGGTTCATTTTGTGTTTTTCTCTTTCCTCCTTTTAAAATCAATCTTTTTCATAAAACTTTTCAATCATATCTTTTTAATTGCTGTTTTCAAATCTTTTTAATTGTTGATTTAGTTCTCAATTTGCTTTGATCTTATTTTCTTTCTAATTTCGAAATTCTCTTTTAATTTCCTTTTGATTTTCAAATTTTTATTTATTTTCCTTTTTGTTTTATTTTATTTTCGGTTAATTCAAAAAAAAACACAAAATTTATCTCTTTGCAATTATCATCATTTCCCTTTTGTCCATGATGGACTTAAGTGGAATTAATCAGTCCGAAGGACTCTGGGGTCCTATGCCAACCCCAGTACAGCTGCATATGGGAGTAGCATCTGTATACCTCCCATCAAGGCAAGCAGCTTTGAGCTAAACCCTCAACTCATTATCATAGTGCAGCAAAATTGCCAGTATTCCGGTCTTCCAGAGGAAGAACCTACTGAGTTTCTGGCACAGTTCTTACAAATTGCTGACACAGTACATGATAAAGAGGTAGATCAGGATGTCTACAGACTGTTACTGTTTCCATTTGCTGTAAAAGATCAAGCAAAAGGTGGTTGAACAACCAACCTACAGCAAGCATAAAGACATGGAAACAGTTATCAGACAAATTCCTGAATCACTTTTACCCTCCAAAAAGGATGACACAGCTAAGGCTGGACATCCAAGGCTTTAAACAAGAGGATAATAAATCCCTTTATAATGCCTGGAGAGGTATAGAGGTATGCTTAGAAAATGCCCCTCTGAAATGTTTTCAGAGTGGGTACAGTTAGACATTTTCTACTATGGCTTACAGAAAAAGCTCAGATGTCTTTAGACCACTCAGCTGGTGGATCTATACACATGAGGAAGACAATTGAAGAAGCTCAAGAGCTTATAGACACTGTTGCTAGAAACCAATATTTATACTCTAGCAATGAGTTCTCTCCAAAAGAGGAGGTCATGACAGTAGTCACTGACCCTAGTCCTCAAGAACAGATAACAGAGCTTAATCAACAATTGCTCCTGATAACAGAACAGTTAGCAGATTTTAAAGAGATGCTCAATGAAACTAAAGTTGCTAACAAGAGCATAGAACTGCAGTTAAATCAAGCAAAACAGCAATTATCCAAACAGATAACAGAGGAATGTCAAGCAGTTCAATTGAGGAGTGGGAAGACCCTGAATAACACTGCTCAGAAGAGTAAAAAGCCAAACAAGGAACAATTGACAGAGGACAACCAAACCACTGTGCAAAATCCCTCTGAGGACAGTAAGAGCCCAGAGAGGAATATTGTTGGCGTTCAAACGCCAGAAAGGGAAGGAAAGCTGGCGTTAAACGCCCATTCCTTGCCCAGTTCTGGCGTTCAAACGCCAGAAAGGGGAGAGAAGTTGGCGTTTAACGCCCAAACTTCACCCATTCCTGGCGTTCAAACGCCAAGGGAGACTCAGACACCTGAGAGTGCTGACAGTAATCCCTCTAACAAGGCTTCTTCAACCACTTCTGTAAGGAATAAACCTGCAGCATCTAAGGTTGAAGAATATAAAGCCAAGATGCCTTATCCTCAAAAACTCCGCCAAGCGGAACAGGATAAGCAATTTGCCCGCTTTGCAGACTATCTAAGGACTCTTGAAATAAAGATTCCGTTTGCAGAGGCACTTGAGCAAATACCTTCTTATGCTAAGTTCATGAAAGAGATCTTAAGTCATAAGAAGGATTGGAGAGAAACTGAAAAAGTGTTTCTCACTGAAGAATGCAGTGCAGTCATATTAAAAAGCTTACCAGAAAAGCTTCAAGATCCAGGAAGCTTTATCATACCATGCACATTAGAAGGTGCTTGCACTAAGACAGCTCTATGTGATCTTGGAGCAAGCATCAATCTAATACCTGCATCCACTATCAGAAAGCTTGGGTTGACTGGAGAAGTCAAACCAACCCGGATATGCCTCCAACTTGCTGATGGCTCCATTAAATACCCATCATGCATAATTGAGGACATGATTGTCAAGGTTGGGCCATTTGCCTTTCCCACTGACTTTGTAGTGCTGGAAATGGAGGAGCACAAGAGTGCAACTCTCATTCTAGGAAGACCCTTCCTAGCAACTGGACGAACTCTCATTGATGTACAAAAAGGGGAAGTAACCTTGAGGGTCAATGAGGATGAGTTCAAGTTGAATGCTGTGAAAGCTATGCAGCATCCAGACACACCAATTGACTGCATGGGCGCTGACATCATTGACTCTCTGGTAGAAGAGATCAATATGGCTGAGAGCCTAGAATCAGAGCTTGAGGACATTTTCAAGGATGCCCAACCTGATCAAGAAGAACTAGAGGAGGCAAAGGAATTTTCGAAAATTCCTCAGGAGGAGGACAAGCCTCCCAAGCCTGAACTCAAACCATTACCATCATCCTTGAAATATGCATTTCTGGGAGAGGGTGACACTTTTCCAGTAATTATAAGCTCTGCTTTAAATTCACAGGAAGAGGAAGCACTGATTCAAGTGCTAAGGACACACAAGACAGCTCTTGGGTGGTCCATAAGTGATCTTAAGGGTATTAGCCCAGCTAGATGCACGCACAAGATCCTATTGGAGGATAATGCCAAACCAGTGGTCCAACCACAGAGAAGGCTAAATCCTGCCATGAAGGAGGTGGTGCAGAAAGAGGTCACTAAATTACTAGAGGCTGGGATAATTTATCCTATTTCTGATAGCCCCTGGGTGAGCCCTGTCCAAGTTGTTCCCAAAAAGGGAGGCATGACAGTGGTTCATAATGAAAAAAATGAACTGGTTCCTACTAGGATAGTCACAGGTGGCGCATGTGTATTGACTACAGAAGGCTCAATACAGCCACCAGAAAGGATCATTTCCCTTTACCATTCATAGACCAAATGCTAGAAAGACTAGCTGGTCATGATTATTACTGCTTTTTGGATGGCTATTCAGGCTACAACCAAATTGCAGTAGACCCTCAGGACCAAGAGAAAACAGCATTCACCTGCCCTTCAGGCGTGTTTGCCTACAGAAGAATGCCTTTTGGTCTGTGCAATGCACCTGTAGCCTTTCAGAGGTGCATGCTCTCTATCTTCTCAGATATGGTAGAGAAATTTCTGGAAGTCTTCATGGATGACTTTTCAGTATATGGAGACTCATTCAGCTCCTGTCTTAACCATCTATCACTTGTCCTGAAAAGATGCCAAGAGACTAACCTAGTTTTAAACTGGGAGAAATGTCACTTTATGGTGACTGAAGGAATTGTCCTTGGGCACAAAATTTCAAGCAAGGGAATAGAGGTGGATAGGGCAAAGGTAGAGGTAATTGAAAAATTACCACCACCTGCCAATGTTAAGGCAATCAGAAGCTTTCTGGGGCATGCAGGATTTTACAGAAGGTTTATCAAGGATTTTTCGAAAATTGCCAAACCTCTGAGTAATCTGCTAGCTGCTGACACTCCATTTATCTTTGATAATGAGTGTCTGCAGGCATTTGAGACCCTGAAAGCTAAGTTGGTCACAGCACCAGTTATCTCTGCACCAGATTGGGCATTACCATTTGAATTAATGTGTGATGCCAGTGATCATGCCATTGGTGCAGTGTTGGGACAAAGGCATAATAGACTTCTGCACGTCATTTATTATGCTAGTCGTGTTCTAAATGATGCACAGAAGAATTACACTACCACAGAAAAAGAATTACTTGCAGTGGTGTATGCCATTGACAAGTTTAGATCCTACCTAGTAGGATCCAAAGTGATTGTGTACACTGACCATGCTGCTCTTAAATACTTACTCACAAAGCAGGATTCAAAACCCAGGCTTATCAGATGGGTGTTGCTTCTGCAAGAGTTTGATATAGAAATAAGAGACAGAAAAGGGACAGAGAATCAAGTAGCTGATCATCTGTCCAGAATAGAGCCAGTAGTTGGGGCGTCCCTCCCTTCTACTGAGATTTCTGAGACTTTCCCAGATGAGCAACTATTTGCCATTCAGGAAGCTCCATGGTTTGCAGACATTGCAAACTATAAAGCTGTGAGGTTCATACCCAAAGAGTACGGTTACATGCAGAGAAAGAAATTAATTTCAGATGCCAAGTACTATCTCTGGGATGAACCATATCTCTTTAAGAGATGTGCTGACGGAGTGATCCGCAGGTGTGTACCCAGAGAAGAAGCACAGAGGATCCTATGGCACTGCCATGGATCACAGTATGGAGGACATTTTGGAAGTGAGCGAACAGCCACTAAAGTCCTCCAATGTGGCTTCTACTGGCCTACTCTCTATAAAGATTCCCGAGAGTTTGTGCGTAACTGTGACAGTTGCCAAAGAGCTGGTAACCTGCCTCATGGATATGCCATGCCTCAACAAGGGATATTAGAGATAGAGCTGTTTGATGTATGGGGAATTGACTTCATGGGGCCATTCCCACCATCATACTCAAACACTTACATTCTGGTAGCAGTGGATTATGTATCTAAGTGGGTAGAAGCAATTGCTACACCCACCAATGATACTAAGACCGTACTGAAATTCCTCCAGAAGAATATTTTCAGCAGATTTGGCGTTCCCAGAGTGCTAATTAGTGATGGGGGAACTCATTTATGCAATAAACAGCTACACCTTGCTATGGTCAGATATGGAATTAGCCACAAAGTGGCAACTCCGTATCATCCACAGACAAATGGGCAAGCAGAAGTCTCTAACAGAGAGCTAAAAAGAATCCTAGAACGGACTGTAATGTCCCGAAGAAAGGATTGGGCAAAGAGCTTGGATGATGCTCTGTGGGCATACAGAACAGCATTCAAGACTCCTATAGGTACCTCTCCATACCAATTGGTGTATGGGAAGGCCTGTCATTTGCCTGTGGAACTGGAACATAAAGCCTACTGGGCAACCAGATTCCTAAACATGGATGCACAGTTAGCTGGTGAGAAAAGACTGCTCCAGCTAAATGAGCTAGAAGAGTTCAGACTCAATGCCTTTGAAAATGCAAAAATTTATAAGAAAAAGGCAAAGAAGTGGCATGACAAGAAATTGTCAACCAGAGTCTTTGAGCCAGGACAAAAAGTTCTGCTCTTCAACTCTAGGCTCAAACTGTTTCCAGGAAAACTCAAATCCCGTTGGAGGGGTCCGTATGTGATTACAGGAGTGTCACCATATGGATATGTTGAGCTTCAGGATATTGATTCTGATAAGAAGTTCATTGTTAATGGACAGAGAATCAAGCATTATCTTGAAGGGAATTTTGAGCAGGAATGCTCAGAACTGAGACTTGAGTGATTCTCAGTGAAAGTCTAGCTAAAGACAGTAAAGAAGCGCTTGCTGGGAGGCAACCCAGTCATTAGTAGGTTGTATGATTAGTTCTTACAGAGGCAAATATCAAAAATGAAGGAATTCACAGAGTTACAGAAGGATTCAGCTCAAAGAGCAGAGAAAATGAGCTTACTGGCGAAAAAACGCCAGTAAGGGGCATTTTGGGCGTTAAACGCCAGAATGGATACCATTCTGGGCGTTTAACGCCAGGAATGGTGCCATTTTGGGCGTTAAACGCCAGAATGGGCACCATTCTGGGCGTTTAACGCCAGGTGTGCAGCATCACTGGGCGTTCAGAAAAACGCCCAGTGAGGAAGGCTTTCTGGCGTTTAACGCCAGCCAGGGTACCTGGCTGGGCGTTAAACGCCCAAAAGGGGTGCCAAGTGGGCGTTAAACGCCAAAATGGGTGCCATTCTGGGCGTTTAACGCCAGAAAGGTGGGGGGACCACACTTTTGTTTTCAACTCAATTTTTTTCAAACTATCCTCTTTTTACCCATACTCTTCTACATAAATGCACTTCAACCTTTCATCATTCACTTTCAAATCTTCACAAATCAAAACCACTCTTCAAATCTATTTCAAAATAATCCCAAATCTTCTTCAAAACTCACCCTTTTCTCAAATTCTTTCCATATCTTTTCAAATTTCCTTTCAAATCTCTATTTTGTTTTCGAATTTCTCCTCCCCCCACTCTATAAATGCACGTTTCTCACCCCTCCTTCCTCACACCATTCGAATTTCCTCTTCCTCTCTCTCTCTTCTCTTCTTTCTTTTCTTTTTGCTTGAGGACAAGCAAAACCTCTAAGTTTGGTGTGCTTTTCCGTGATCACTAAGCCAAGATTTATCAAGATCATGGCTCCCAAGGGAAAACAAACCAACTCAAGAGGAAAGAAAGAGACTAATCCAAAGAATCTTTGGAATCAAGAGAAGTTCTTAACCAAAGAACATGAAGACCATTATCACAAAATAATGGGTCTGAGGTCAGTGATCCCGGAAGTTAAATTTGATCTGAAAGAAGATGAATATCCGGAGATCCAAGAGCAAATTCGAAACAGAGGTTGGGAAGTTCTGACCAATCCTGAGACAAAGGTTGGAAGGAACATGGTTCAGGAATTCTACTCTAATCTGTGGCTGACAGATAAGCAGAGAATGACTGGAACTGCTTACCATACCTACAGAACCATGGTCAGAGGGAAAGTTATGTACTTTCATCTGGACAAAATAAGAGAAATCTTCAAACTACCTCAACTACAAGATGATCCCGACTCCTTCAATAGGAGGATGGTGAGAGTAGATAAAGGGTTGGATCAAGTTCTAGAGGACATTTGCCTCCCTGGGACTAAGTGGATAACCAATTCAAAGGGTGTCCCAAACCAACTCAAGAGGGGAGACCTCAAGCCAATTGCAAGAGGTTGGCTAGACTTTATTGGGCGTTCCATATTGCCCACTAGCAACCGTTCTGAGGTCACCATCAAGAGAGCAGTGATGATTCATTGCATTATGCTTGGAAAAGAAGTGGAGGTTCATCATGTGATTGCTTGTGAGATCTACACAATTGCAAATAAGAATTCCACTGAAGCCAAATTGGCCTACCCAAGCATGATTTCCTTGCTCTGTAAAGAGGCTGGGGTGAAGATGGGAGTAGATGAGTTCATACCCATTGAACACCCAATCACCAAGAAGTCAATGGAAGGACAAGTGCAAGACAACTCCATCAAGAGGAGGGCGCAGGAATTCCTCCCTGAATTCCCAAGAATTGACTACTGGTCCAGCCTAGAAGCATCTATTAACAAGCTGCAAGAGACTATGGAGCAACTGAAGGAAGAACAGCAGAATCAGAACTGCATGCTCTGCAAATTGCTGAAGGAGCAAGAGAAGCAGGGGCGTGAAATCCAAGAACTGAAACGCCAAAAGTTCTCTTCTCAAGCTGAGGGAGCATCTACTTCTCAAAATCAAGGTTGTTGAGTCCTAACTCTGTGAAAACCTCTATCATTAGGAGCCTCTGTTTTTCGTTTTTTTATTTTTTTCCTTGAGTTTTGTTTTTATTTTTCGTTTTTTTAGTCTCATTCTATATCTATTTTTGAGTCTTGTTTTAATTCATAATTAATAAAATTAAAGTTTATGCCTTAAAGTTATGAATGTCCTATGAATCCATCACCTCTCTTAAATGAAAAATGCTTTAACCACAAAAGAACAAGAAGTACAGGATTTCGAAACTTATCTCTGAAACTAGTTGAATTAGCTTGATGTGGTGACAATACTTTTTGTTTTCTGAATGAATGCTTGAACAGTGCATATGTCTCTTGAATTTGTTGTTTTTAAGAATGTTAAATTTGTTGGCTCTTGAAAGAATGAGGAGAAAGAGAACTGTTATTGAGGATCTGAAAAATCATCAAATTGATTCTTGAAGCAAGAAAAAGCAATATTCAAAAAAAAAATTTCGAAAAAAAAAAGGAGAGAGAAAGAAAAAAAAAAGAAAAAGAAAAAAATAGAGTTGTGATCCAAGGCAACAAGAGTGTGCTTAAGAACCCTGGACACCTCTAATTGGGGACGTTAGCAAAGCTGAGTCACAATCATAAACAGGTTCACCCAATTATGTGTCTGTGGCATGTATGTATCCGGTGGTAATACTGGAAGACAGAGTGCTTTGGGCCACAGCCAAGACTCATATACTAGCTATGTTCAAGAATCATTATACTTAACTAGGAGAATCAATAACATTATCTGAGTTCTGAGTTCTCATAGATGCCAATCATTCTGAACTTCAAAAGATAGAGTGAGATGCCAAAACTGTTCGGAGGCAAAAAGCTACTAGTCCCGCTCATCTAATTGGAGCTATGTTTCCTTGATATTTTGGAGTCTATAGTATGTTCTCTTCTTTTTATCCTCTTTTGATTTTCAGTTGCTTGGGGACAAGCAACAATTTAAGTTTGGTGTTGTGATGAGCGGATAATTTGTATACTTTTTGGCATTGTTTTTGGTATGTTTTTGATATGATCTAGTTAGTTTTTAGTATATTTTTATTAGTTTTTAGTTAAAATTCACTTTTCTGGACTTTACTATGAGTTTGTGTGTTTTTCTGTGATTTCAGGTATTTTCTGACTGAAATTGAAGGTTCTGAGCAAAAATCTGATCCAGAGACTGAAAAGGACTGCAGATGCTGTTGGATTCTGACCTCCCTGCACTCGAAGTGGATTTTCTGGAGCTACAGAAGCCCAATTGGCGCGCTCTCAACGGCATTGGAAAGTAGACATCCAGGGATTTCCAGCAATATATAATAGTCCATACTTTGTCCAAGATTTGATGGCCCAAACCCGCGTTGCAATCCGGCCTCAGAAATTCCAGCGTTAAACGCCGGAACAGGAATAAAAGTTGGAGTTAAACGCCCAAACTGGCATGAGAACTGGCGTTTAACTCCAGAAAAGGTCTCTACACGAATTTCCTTCATTGCTCAGCCCAAGCACACACCAAGTGGGCCCGGAAGTGGATTTTTCTGTCATTTACTCATTTCTGTAAACCTTAGGATACTAGTTTACTACTTATAGGACCTTTTGACATTGTAATCAGTACCGAATGCGACCTTATGACATTGTACACGTTTTCCACAGTATGAGTCTCTAAACCCCATGGTTGGGGGTGAGGAGCTCTGCTGTGTCTTGATGGATTAATGCAATTACTACTGTTTCTTATTCAATCATGCTTGCTTCCATTCTAAGATGATACTTGTTCTTAATCCGGATGAATGTGATGATCCGTGACAATCATCATCATTCTCAACCATGAACGTGTGATTGACAACCACCTCCGTTCTACCTTAGATTAAGTAGTTATCTCTTGGGTTCTTTAATCGGAATCTTCGTGGTATAGGCAGGACCTGATGGCAGCATTCAAGAGAATCCGGAAGGTCTAAACCTTGTCTGTGGTATTCTGAGTAGGATTCAATGATTGAATGGTTATGATGTGCTTCAAACCTGTAACCTACTGGGCGTTGGTGACAGACGCAAAAGAATCACTGGATTCTATTCCAGTAGGGGAGGGAACCATACCGGTGATTGGCCGCACTGTGACAGAGTGCCTGGGCATTAGCTTTCACTGCGAGGATGGGAGGTAGCTGCTGACAACAGTGAGACCCTACACGAGCTTGCCATGGAAGGAGACTTGCGTGACTGAAGAAGAAGACGGAAGGAAAGCAGAGATTCAGAAGATGGAGCATCTCCAAACCTCAACCTATTCTCCATTACTGCAAAACAAGTAACCATTTCATGTTCTTTTGCTTTTCACAATCAATCCTGATAATTTCTGATATCCTGACTAAGATTTACAAGATAACCATAGCTTGCTTCAAGCCGACAATCTCCGTGGGATCGACCCTTGCTCACGCAAGGTATTACTTGGACGACCCAGTGCACTTGCTGGTTAGTTGTGCGGGATTGCAAAAAGTGTTATTGCATTTTCGTGCACCACTTATGTATTTTCAACGGTGGAATTTCTACACACCATAGATTAAGGGTGTGGAGCTCTGCTGTACCTCAAGTTTTAATGCAATTACTAATATTTTCTATTCAATTCGATTTATTCCTGTTCTAAGATACCATTCGTACTTCAACCTGATGGATGTGATGATCTGTGACACTCATCATCATCCATCCTTATGAACGCGTGCCTGACAACCACTTCCGTTCTACAAGCGAGAGCTAGGATGCGTATCTCTTGGATTCCTGATACACGACGCATGGTTGCCCCTCGCCTGACAACCGAGCCTTCCATTCCGTGAGATTAGAGTCTTCGTGGTATAAGCTAGAATTGATGGCGGCATTCATGAGGATCCGGAAAGTCTAAACCTTGTCTGTGGTATTCCGAGTAGGATTCTAGGATTGAATGACTGTGACGAGTTTCAAACTCGCGATTGTTGGACGTGATGACAAACGTAAAAGAATCAATGGATTCTATTCCAACATGATCGAGAACCGACAGATGATTAGCCGTGCCGTGATAGAGCATTTGGACCTTTTTCACTGAGAGGATGGGATGTAGCCATTGACAACGGTAATGCCCTACATACAGCTTGTCATAGAAAGAAGTGACAAAGATTGGATAAAAGTAGTAGGAAAGCAGAGATTCGGAAGGAACACAGCACCTCCATACACTTATCTGAAATCTCCACCATTGAATTACATGAGTAACTCTATCCTATTTTATTTATTTTCGTTTACTATAATTTCTTAATACAGTTGAATCCGCCTGACTGGGATTTACAAGATGACCATAGCTTGCTTCATACCAACAATCTCTGTGGGATCGACCCTTACTCACGTAAGGTATTACTTGGATGACCCAGTACACTTGCTGGTTAGTTGTGCGGAGTTGTGACAAAGTGTGATTCATGTTTAAGAGCACCAAGTCTTTGGAGCCATTATTGATGATCACAATTTCGTCCACCATGTTTTTGGCGCCGTTGTCAGGGATTGTTCGAGTATGGACAACTGACGGCTCATCTTGTTGCTCAGATTGGGTAATTTTATTTTATTTTATTTTGTTTTATTGTTCTTAAATTTCGAAAAAAAAATTATATTACTTATCCTGTTCTTCAGAATTTTTAAGAATGAATTCTAGAGTTTCATGAAGCATGTTGAAGCCTGGCTGGCTGTAAAGCCATGTCTAAATTCTTTTGGACTGGGGCTTCAAAACCATCTTCATAGAGGCAAGTTAATTGGAATATTAGCTGTATGCTAAAGCTTGGCTAGCTATTGGCCATGTCTAGTGTTTTGGACCAGAGCTTTCACATAAAGCTTGGCTGGCTATTATGCTATGTCTAATTCCTGGACCAGAGCTTTAGACAAACATTACATGATTCCTGGAATTCATATTAAAAATTTAGAATTTCTTATTTTATTTTTCCTATATGTTTTTGAAAAAATATAAAAATAAAATACAAAAAAATTAGAAAATCATAAAAATAAAAAATATTTTGTGTTTCTTGTTAGAGTCTTGTGTCAAGTTTTAAGTTTGGTGTCAATTGCATATTCATCATGCATTTTTTGAAAAGTGCATTCATGCATTGCATTCATCATGATCTTCAAGTTGTTCTTGATGAACTTTCTTGTTTGATCTTCATATTTTCTTGTTTTGTGTTGTATGGTGTTTTTCATGTGCATTTTTGCATTCATAGTGTCTAAACATGAAAGATTTCTAAGTTTGGTGTCTTGCATGTTTTCTTTACATTGAAAATTTTTCAAAAATATGTTCTTGATGTTCATCATGATCTTCAAAGTGTTCTTGGTGTTCATCTTGACATTCATAGTGTTCTTGCATGCATCATGTGTTTTGATCCAAAATTTTTATGCATTGAGTATTTTTAGTGTTTTTCTCTCTCATCATAAAAAATTCAAAAATAAAAAAAATTAAATAAATATCTTATCTTTTTAAATCTTATCTTTTTAAAATCTTTTTCAAAAATCTTATCTTTTCCATTTTTTTATCATATTCAAAAATTTCAAAAATCTTTTTCAAAATATTTTCAAAATCTTTTTCTTATCTTTACATCATATTTTCGAAAATATCATCAACAATTAATGTTTTGATTCAAAAATTTCAAGTTTGTTACTTTCTTGTTAAGAAAGATTCAAACTTTAAGTTTTAGAATCATATCTTGTGATTTCTTGTGAGTCAAGTCATTAATTGTGATTTTAAAATTCAAATCATTTTCAAAACTAATTTCAATCATATCTTTTTTAAACCATATCTTTTAAAATCATATCTTTTCAAAAATATCTTTTCAATCTTATCTTTTCGAAATCATATCTTTTTAATATCATATCTTTTCATATAATATCTTTTTCAAACTTTAATTTCAAAAATCTTTTCTAACTTCTTATCTTTTCAAAATTAATTTTCAAATCTTTTTCAACTAACTAATTGATTTATTTGTTTGTTTTATCTTTTATCTTTTTCAAAACCACCTAACTAATTTTCTCTCTCTAATTTTCGAAAATTACCTTTCTTTTTTTCAAAATTCTTCTAATTAAACTAATTATTTCAAATTTTAATTTTAATTTTATTTCATTTTAATATTCAAAAATTACTATCCCTTTTTCAAAATTTATTTTTCGAATTTCTATCCCTCTCACCTCTTTCTATTTATTTTATTTATTTACTAACACTTCTCTTCATCCTAAAATTTGAACCCCCCTCTCTCTGAGTTCGAATTTTCCTCTTCTCCTTCCTATTCTTCTTCTTTTCTACTCACATAAAGGAACCTCTATATCTGGACAAAGAGGATCCCTATTATTATTTTCTGTTCCTTTCTTTTTCATATGAGCAGGAGCAAGGACAAGAACATTCTTATTGAAGCAGATCCTGAACCTAAAAGGACTCTGATGAGGAAGTCAAGAGAAACTAAAATTCAACAATTCAGAGAAAACTTTACAGAAATTTTTGAAAAAGAAGAGGAGAAGGCAGCCGAAAATAATAATAATGCAAGGAGGATGCTTGGTGATTATACTACACCTAAGGCTAGAGAAACCTCAAAAGAAAAAAAAAAGAAAAAAAAGAGAAAAGGGAAGACAAAAAGCTTCCACCTCCAAGTCATGGGAGATGGAGAGATTCATCTAAAGGGTCTATAGCTTAGTAGAAGAGCATTTGACTGCACATCAAGAGAACATGAAGAATTCCCTCATCAAGAAATCCCTGAGATACCTTAGGGGATATATTTTCCTCCACATAATTATTAGGAGCACCAAAATCACTAGGGAGGAGCAACAAAGACAAGAAAGAGACATAGAAGAGCTCAAGGACATCAACGATCCTTCAAGAAGGCGCCACCCTCACTAAGGTGGACTCATTCCTTGTTCTTAAATTTTTTTTCTGCTTTTCATTTTTTTTTTGTATTATATGTTTATCTATGTTTGTGTCTTTATCACATGATCATTAGTATTTAGTAACTATGTCTTAAGGCTATGAATAATTCCATGAATCCTTTACCTCTCTTAAATGAAAAATGTTTCTAATTCAAAAGAACAAGAAGTACATGAGTTTCTAAATTATCCTTGAATTTAGTTTAATTATATTAATGTGGTGACAATACTTTTTGTTTTCTGAATGAATGCTTGAACAGTGCATATTTTTTATCTTGTTGTGTATGAATGTTAAAATTGTTGGCTCTTGAAAGAATGATGAACAAAGAGAAATGTTATTAACAATCTGAAAAATCACGAGATTGATTCTTGAAGCAAAAAAAAAAGCAATGAAAAAGCAAAAGCTTGAAAAAAAAGAAGAGTGGCGAAAAAAAATAGAAAGGAAAAGAAAAGCAAGCAGAAAAAGCCAATAGCCCTTAAAACCAAAAGGCAAGGGTAAAAAGGATCCAAGGCTTTGAGCATCAATGGATAGGAGGGTCCAAGGAAATAAAATCCAGGCCTAAGCGGCTAATTCAAGCTGTCCCTAACGATGTGCTTGTGGCATGCAGGTCCAAGTGAAAAGCTTGAGACTGAGTGGTTAAAGTCGTGATCCAAAGCAAAAAGAGTGTGCTTAAGAACTCTGGACACCTCTAACTGGGGACTTTAGCAAAGCTGAGTCACAATCTGAAAAGGTTCACCCAGTCATGTGTTTGTGGCATTTATGTATCTGGTGGTAATACTAGAAAACAAAGTGCTTAGGGCCACGGCCAAGACTCATAAAAGTAGCTGTGTTCAAGAATCAACAAAATTAACTAGGAGAATCAATAACACTATCTGAAATTCTAAGTTCCTATAGAAGCCAATCATTCTAAACTTCAAAGGATAAAGTGAGATGCCAAAACTGTTCAGAAGCAAAAAGCTACAAGTCCAGCTCATCTAATTAGAACTAATACTCATTGATATTATGAAATTTATAGTATGTTCTCTTCTTTTTATCCTATTTGATTTTTAGTCGCTTAGGGACAAGCAACAATTTAAGTTTGGTGTTGTGATGAGCGGATAATTTATACGCTTTTTGGCATTGTTTTTAGGTAGTTTTTAGTAGGATCTAGCTACTTTTAGGAATGTCTTCTTTAGTTTTTATGCTAAATTTACATTTCTAGACTTTACTATGAGTTTGTGTGTTTTTTTGTGGTTTTAGGTAATTTCTGGCTGAAATTGAGGGACCTGAGCAAAACTCTGATAAAAGGCTGACAAAGGATTGCTGATGCTATTGGATTCTGACCTCCCTGCACTCAAAATAGATTTTCTGGAGTTACAGAACTCCAAATGGCGCGCTCTCAATGGCGTTGAAAAGTAGACATCCAGAGCTTTCCAGCAATATATAATAGTTCATAATTTATTCGAGATTAGACAACGCAAATTGGCACTCAACGGCAGTTCTACGCTGCATTCTGGAGTCAAACGCCAGAAACACGTCACGAACCAGAGTTGAACGCCAAAAATACGTTACAACTTGACGTTCAACTCCAATAGAAGCCTTAGCTCGTGTAAAGTTCAAGCTCAGCCTAAGCACACACCAAGTGGGCCCTGGAAGTGGATTTCTGCATCAATTACTTACTTCTGTAAACCCTATTAGCTAGTCTAGTATAAATAGGACTTTTTACTATTATATTTTCATCCTGGATTGTATTTTTGATCCTGATCATGTTTTGGGGGCTGGCCTCTCGGCCATGCCTAGACCTTCATCACTTATGTATTTTCAACGGTGGAATTTCTACACACCATAGATTAAGGGTGTGGAGCTCTGCTGTACCTCAAGTTTTAATGCAATTACTAATATTTTCTATTCAATTCGATTTATTCCTGTTCTAAGATACCATTCGTACTTCAACCTGATGGATGTGATAATCCGTGACACTCATCATCATCCATCCTTATGAACGCGTGCCTGACAACCACTTCCGTTCTACAAGCGAGAGCTAGGATGCGTATCTCTTGGATTCCTGATACACGACGCATGGTTGCCCCTCGCCTGACAACCAAGCTTTCCATTCCGTGAGATCAGAGTCTTCGTGGTATAAGCTAGAATTGATGGCGGCATTCATGAGGATCCGGAAAGTCTAAACCTTGTCTGTGGTGTTCCGAGTAGGATTCTGGGATTAAATGAATGTGACGAGCTTCAAACTCGCGATTGTTGGACGTGATGACAAACGCAAAAGAATCAATGGATTCTATTCCAACATGATCGAGAACCGACAGATGATTAGCCATGCCGTGACAGAGCATTTGGACCTTTTTCACTGAGAGGATGGGATGTAGCCATTGATAACGGTGATGCCCTACATACAGCTTGCCATAGAAAGGAGTGACAAAGATTGGATAAAAGCAGTAGGAAAGCAGAGATTCGGAAAGAACATAGCACCTCCATACACTTATCTGAAATCCCCACCATCGAATTATTTTCGGTGATAACCATCCTATTTTATTTATTTTTGTTTACTATAATTTCTTAATACAGTTGAATCCGCCTGACTGGGATTTACAAGATGACCATAGCTTGCTTCATACCAACAATCTCTGTGGGATCGACCTTTACTCACGTAAGGTATTACTTGGACGACCCAGTACACTTGCTGGTTAGTTTTGTGGAGTTGTGACAAAGTGTGATTCATGTTTAAGAGCACGAAGTCTTTGGAGCCATTGTTGATGATCACAATTTCGTCCACCAGACATCAAATTAGAATTTTTACTAAATATTAAAACCAAAAATAATAAAAAAAAATAGGACAGAAGCTACTAAGAATAATTGATACATACATTATAAAAAAGTTACTACTAATAAGATATTTTACCTAAATATATTTCTTAGAAATAACAAAATAAAATAAAATTGTATAGACCGAGTCTAATTATGATTAAAATAATTTTTTTGTTTATAACATTAAAATGAAACTTACATTGGTATCATATGACCTTTCTTGCTATAAGAAGAAAAATAATTATTTTTTATTAATAAGATGGAAATATTTTATTTTTATTAATAAATTAACAATATAATTTCAACAATAATTTCACCGCTGAGGAAGTAGATTAGGTAGAAACCCGATTCCTAAACAATGGTTGACAAAACCAAACCATGATCAATAAATATAAGAAAACATAAGTAGAAATTTCATCTTTCTAATCATTATAAGAACCAAAATATTGATAAAATAGATAGACCACATACAAAAAAAAACCTCACAGCAAACAAAAGCAAAAATGATAATGTAATTAACACGAAATTGCAGACAATGAAGATGAAGAAGATGAATCCAATTGATAGACCATATTCAAATTAACATCAACTTCCAAAAACCGTAAAAAAGAACATCTACCCATAAACATACGAACCGAAATAGACAATTCACAAATTAGCAGATTCAAAAAACCTAGACAGTAAAACCTGGATTAACAGTGTAGGAGATACGAAATTTGATCACAAGGATATACACAACGAACAAAAAGCAAAACAGTGAAGACGAAAATAGGTTTGGAAGTAAAGGGACCAGAAGAGTGTACCTAATTGATTGCTTGCAGATCTTCTATTTGAGACTCTACGGGAAAATCCTTAACCTGCAATGAATGACAAGGAACTAAAGACCGAAGAAACAGAGGCTGTACACAACATTTGGTAGGGCAGAAGGTAGTAAATCAAGAGATGAAAACAAAGGGGCTTGGGTTCAATTTGATGATTACTTGATCAACTAAATCCGCGAAAAAAGGGGCTTACGTTATGGAATCGCAAGAAAAAACAACCGACAGTGAAAGCAAAGAGGAGAACATACACCCTTCCTGAGGAGAAGTCACGGTGGAGAAGAACGCCCAGCTTGGATGTCTGCGGGCCTGAAACACGGATAGCTCTCCACATCAGAGATGAAACCATCCGTATGCTAATATACAGTAATATATTCTATATTTATAAATTGTATGAATACTCTTCTTTCATAAGATCCTTTAATTTTCATTTAATAGAATCTAACAGTTCATAAAAATTGTTGCATCTAATGCAGACAAAATGGTTGAGACAATTTTACACATACCCCAAAGAAACTGTCCCTCTCTAAAGAAAACATAGTCCAAAATAAAACTATAAATTACACAGATAAGATTGGAATGTATAAAAAGAAACTACATTATATCTTATCAAAAACTTCTGTAAATACAACGTTTTCAGTCCTGATAGGATCAAATAATTCACCATCACAAAGTAAAATGTTAAGACCATTTCTATTCTTAACTCGAGAAATAGCTACATAAAGTTGACCGTGACAAAACACAGGACGACGCAAGAACAACCTGACTGTTGATAATGTCTGACCCTGGCTTTTGTTTATTGTCATCGCATTGTCATCGCAAACGACAAAAAAATCAGAAACTGACGGCGTTGGAATTTAAACGGTATAACCGTATCACTGGGAATCATATTCATTCTACTGATAAAAACTTTATCCCCAACATTGCTACCAGAAACAATATCCGCACTGATCACATTTCTCCCTAAATCTCGCACAACAAGTCGGGTCCCATTACACAAACCCCCAGCTGGATCAATATTCCTCAACAAAATAATAGGCACGCCTATTTTCAACTTCAACGAATGATTAGGTAGACCAGAACACCTAATCTGATTCAAGAATTCAACATTTATCCAATTAACATCAACATCAGAATAGACATCACTACCACATATCAAATCAGCACTGAGATCATTTTTCTCCTCCCCGGACAACAAGTCAACTATATAATTGTTTATCTCTTCAACATTGTCAACAGTTGGAGCCAAAATTGCCCTATCCTAGAAAAAACTTGGATCACAAAAATTCTGAACCAAATTTGGATAGATTGTATTTACAATATCTTCCACTGGATTTTCCAAGACATGAATGATTAGATCAGAAGGAATATCAACAAAAATTTTATCATTAACCACTGTTCCACATCGACCTTCACCGATTTGAAGTACCCAATCTGAAAATGACTTTAGCTCCTGAGGAGTTGATAGTTCTGATCCTATTGTTAACCTCATATTTTTCGTCAAACACAAAACTTCGCAATATTTCCAGAGGACAGAAGAATTTATCGAAGCCATGACAATCTCAGCACGAGAACCTTTAGGAATAACTGGCAAGACCTGCTTGAAATCACCACCGAGAACAACCACCTTCCCACCAAAAGGTAAATCTTTATTCCTATCAGAGACCGAAACCATTATATCACGTAACGTCCTATTGAGTGCTTCAAATACCAATTTGATAGTCATCGGTGCCTCATCCCAAATAATCAAATCGGCCAATCGGACTACCTCAGCTTTTGCACTATCCTTCTTAATCCGACAAACAGTATCTTCAGTCAGCTCAACAGAAATATTGAACATAGAGTGAGCCGTCTTACCACCAGGTAACAATAGAGAAGCAATACCACTAGAAGCAACGTTTATAACAATCCTTTTCTCAGATCGCAATCTAGCCGACAAATCCCTGTATAAAAAAGTTTTTCCAGTGCCACCAAACCCATACACAAAAAAGAATCTGTGCCTCTTATTTGAGACGCAATCAATAATTTTATCATAGACCACCCTCTGTTCTTCATTTAACTTTAAGACATTTGCATCATGCTCACGAGTCAAAGAAACAGTGTCATATTGCAACTCACGCAGCAGCATCAAGTTGCTAAATTGAGAGACTAAACAGTTATTAAGAACCGACATGCCAGCATAATTTCTCAATGATTTTCCATTACTCTGCAATAGTTTCTCAATCTCAAACAAAAAAAATGTTTGCAACTCATCCTGACTCATCGTTAGATCTATGTTTAACGATAATTAATAAATATTAGCACGATAATATAATTTCTGTAGTGTCTGTGTCCGTGTGTGCCTACTTGTCATATAATAAAATCACAATGAACAAAATTCTTACCAGGATATTGCAGCTCATGCCTTCTGCGATAAAGAATATCATCAGACAAATAAGCCCAAGTTTGTTCCCAAACTGACAAAGGCCTTCCCATGGAACCAGATAACAACAACATCACAAAAAACCTCCTTAGCTATGCAGCGAACGCTACCTCGACGACTTCCTTAATAGCAGAAACATACTCCTTATCATCTATCAAGAATCCCATCGCAGAACATGCCTCCTGAAATGTATCATAAGTAACACCATTCACGGTTCTTATACTTCAAAAACTGGTACAACCTTTCTGCACATTCAAAAGCATCCGCATATAGAAAAGTTCACCAGCTGCGGGATGAGGGAAACTCAATCTTCCAATTGAAAATCCCCTCTGTCTCGGCTTCCATTCCCTACTGTTCGAACAGTAGACAAATTTTCCTGGATATTCCACATATGTTAAAGACCGCCCATCCGGGAACCGCCTGTTGACCATCATCCAAGCCGTAAACATCATCAGCAAATCTTTGTTGCGCAAATAAACATGAGTAGTGATATCAGCATCATCGAATACAACATGCTGCTGATTTGGCAAGTGAAAAGTCAACCTCTGTACTGACGGCCATCTATGATGAATATCATAAGCAAAATTTCTCCACATGGATTCAGATGGTGATAAATAACGACAATCATAATACTGCTTGATCTCATCAACCACCTGAGAAGATTCACCAACATTATATGTTTCTCCAACAGTTGCAGTGACCCGATCCGGACCCTTATTGATATACTTAAAAAGATACTTGATGACATTTGACTTGTTACAGAACTCAAGATTTATGTGAGCTTGATATTTCATTAACAGCAGTGGATTATAAGGCACAACAAATCTGTTGTCAATATCAACGTTGTTGATCTTCACTGTCACACCCATATTACGACGTCTATAAAACGGATAGCCATCTTCATCAAAGCTCGTTTGATCAACAAATCTTTTCGGATAAAATTTTGAGCACTTACCATCTTTCATGCAGGGAGAACTCGGTCTAAGAAGATCGCAAAGACCATGGATCATGTACTTGGTGACAACATTATAAAGAGATGGAAATTTCTGTGGATTGGGTAGTTCGGCACAGATGAATTCATCAACAGTTTCAACACTTTGTAAGTTGCTTTCCCCGTTAAGCCATAGTAACATGTGTGCATGCGGTAGACCTCTTTTTTGGCACTCAATAGTATACATATCTAAAAAATACAAAAAAATTCATAAAGAAGCCAGACAACTACATCTACAAAAACAACAGACAGAGATTGAAATGCTAAGCAAGAAAGGAGCATATCTGCATTAAGTGGACCAAAAAATACACCTTCCTTGTGATCGCTTAGTAGGCATTTCAACTTAGCATGAAAAACCCGGCAAGAGATATCAGGACGATCAGCGATGGGAATTTGCTCTCGCTCCGTGAACCGCTGAAATTCAGACCAATTTGGATTACACGTAATAGTAAGGAATAAATCTGGATAGCCAAAATGTTTACAGATTGCCATCGCATCCTGACAACGATTAAACATATAACGTCTACCACCAGTGAACGAAGAAGGCAAGATGACTCGTGTCCAATTGAAGAAGCTTCGTCATCACCACGACGCATAGCCTCTTTTATTCCTTGGAGCACTTCTCCTCTAATTGTACTTTGCTTCATTCTAATCTCATACAACCTTTGGGACTCAATCATCGTGAAACAGTCAACAAAAAATTGTTGAAATAATCGCCTACACTTGTGAATAATTCCATCTTCTTGCTCCCTAATCTGCAAACGAAAACATATGAATTCCCTGTGAGAAACCCTTGTTCTTCTTCCAGGGACATATCCCTCCTGTTGACCTCGATATCGAATATTCAACTGGTAACCATCCTCGCCATATGGAAACAACAACGGATACTGTAAAGGCCAATACAGAGCATGAGTTTCATAGATACGTTGCAACTGACTAGCAGTAGATCGAACAATAATGTCATGACCATGATCCGACGAATCAAAATCTTCAACAATCAGAGCAGCAACTTCATCACAAGAGGGAGTATTGTAATTTCTTCGATCGACCTTCCTATGCGAATACAACTTCAAAGAGAATATCTCGGATGGATGATACTGATAGAATTCTCTGACTCTTCGAAATGACTGTGCTATGACATTATGAGTATCGATCATTTGCAATAACTCAATTATCAATTATTTATCTATCTCAGATGTTTGCCTAAAACAAATATACATTAACCACAAAAATATATTTAAAAACCACACAGAATACAATTTCAACATGTTTTGATAAATCATTATCAATAAAAAATGATTAATAACACATTATAACGGGAATAAAACACAATATAACTATGCAATGACAGATATAAACGTGTTTTTCAATGCAAATAACATTAAAACATCAAGGAAATAGAATAAAAAAACTTAACAACAAAACTTCAAACACACATACCGAAAGATTCCCTGCCTATGCATTATCTCATGCTGAGTGTCATATATATATAATTGCGCAAATTTAGGCTTCTGACCAGGATCCGGGAGCAAACTTCCAATCCGATGATAATTTTGATCAGTTATTATAAACTGCGGTGGACCACTCCCATCATTCATTAAATCCAATACCTTACCACCAAGAGACGTGAACGCAAACATACTGTTATAGGATCGAATATTTTTTTGGAAATAAAAACTCTTCATATCACATCCATTAATCAAATTATATAACAGATCTGGGGGCTTTCGAAGATAAGGTAATTGAATTTTCCCTTTTGAACAACAAACAGTAAAAACAGGACGACTAATTGTAGAATCTCTTTCAACACGTTCTGATAACCAGAAACACACCCCACAGATTAAGCATTCATAGTTAGGATCACCAACATCAAGACAACCTGGTAAAGATAAAGCAGAAAAAAACATGCATAACAATAAAAAATTTTTTTTATCTCAATTAGATGCCATGAAATAGATTGAACATAAAATGAATAAACCATTAGCTTATTAATATAATATATAATAAATACTTGACAAGTTTAAATTTTGTAAGAAGAATATATAAGAAAACACTATTTCTATTTTACACTGCCTGAATAATATCTCATCACGGAAGCACAATAGAATCTTTTAAAACTAACTAAATAAGATTTTTATTTGAGTTTTCTTGAATAATAGATGATTTAAGAAAGAGAGCGTACCTTGTATCTCACTTTGCAAGAACAGAGGATGATCAATAACAGAAGCAACTTGACTTAATGAATTTATCGAAGAATCATATATTTCTGAGTGGTCTATATCATCCATTTTAATTTAAATTAAAAGAAATTTATGTAAATATATATTTAACAACCAAATATAAAAAAATTCATGATGAAATAAGAAATGAATTAATTATTTAATAATCAGCATAAAAATTGAACATTAAAAATGTAATAAACTACAAAAAACAATCTGAATTAACATTGATTTACTAAAAAAACAAAATGTACATAAAGCCTAATGCATATTCAAGAAGAGTTTGTTTTTTTTTTAATGTTAGAATAGACTTTGTTTCATTATTTTAATTACTCATACTAATTATGTAAGTTCGAATTAAATAATCCAAATCACAATTAGATTCATCTTGTGTTTTTTTAGACTTTAATGACTCTATTGATGCATAGCATTTTCCAAATTTTTTAAGGAACTCCCTTTTTTCTTTCTTATTTGAATTGAGTCATTACACCATTTTTTTTTCTTAATTCGCTGCAAAAGCTTTGTTTTTCTTTTAATTGAATCCATGAACCATATTTTTTTGTTGTAAATACATCCTGATACAATTGAGCAAATCAATACCAATAGTGGCCTAATTAAAAAAAGGAATTTTGTTTGAGGGATATGATTGAAACAAAAAAGATATTATATGCACCTAACAGAAAATTTCAAAAATTTAGAGGACCAAGAGAGTAATTATTTTTTTTAGTATGCAATTATTGATATGGTACTAAGTGAATTTATTCGTACGGTACTAAGTGAGATATTAAATTAAAAAAAGATCAAGTACAGAAATCTCCTAATATATTTAATTTGGAATTGTATGACTGAATAATACTTAAATCAAACCTTTTAGGTATAAAACTGCAAAAAAACAATAGTAAATCAACAAACAAATGTGTTATTACATATAAACCAAAAGACCTTAAAATATAATTTAACAAAAACAAAATTAGACAGTGATAGAATAATTAAAGATATTATTGTACCTGACAAAATAAAAGTTGAACTCTGGTAAACATTCTGGGACACGTCAACTAAATTTTCTAAAAGATAAAAATGAACACAAAACATTGGAAACATATAAAATAAACAGATAAATTATTACAAACATAAGGATTAACTGCAAAAATATAGATAGAACAACAAAAATTACCCGAATAATCATTCAAAGAAACAACAGGCGTCGAGGAATGGAGCACCTCTAAAACATTAGAAAAGGAACAAAATTACAAAGACTCCAATGGATATAAAATCATTGAAAATTAGACCAAAATACTAAAAATATCAAAAAAGTAAAATCAATACAGACCTCTTGCATTTCGATTGTGACTTTGTGTTCGCTTTCTTTTCAAAGAATTTCTCCTATATTCTCTATCAAGAACAGAATTCTAAGACATCTTTGTTACACCTACTAAAAAAACGAGTTTGGAACACAAACCACAAAAACTACCCCTAATTCATTGCAAAAAAGGCATCAACATTGTTAAGTACCCATGAGAAAACATGTATTAAAAAAAAAGGGGGTCGATAGGAAAACAAATGATTAATATATTCACCGACAAACTTTCTATCTTTTTTTGCGGGAGTAAGTGTTGGAGTTTACTTTATAAAAGCTAAACACACCAAGAAAGAACTTACATAACCATACAAAGCTTTGATAAGGGAGAAAAGCAAACAAAATAAAGTATTCTAATCAACACCAATAACTAATTGACATGAAAAGATAAAGTTTTACAACAATAAACAAATAAAAATTAAAAACTGCTGCATTTCATGAAAATATTGATAGTGATATGAACAATTACATATGGCTATCTCTCCTTTGATAAGGAGGATCCCAATATTTGACAACCTATCCTAGTATGTAACCTAAACAGGCTACAACATTGAAAATGTGTCCAATCCCTAGCAAAGTCACTTTACAAAAAAAAGGGGTTGAGAATACACAAAATTGACACATAACCGGACCCAACACAAAAGGAAAACCCCTATATCTGATAATCCTATTTGTTGGACACAATCCAAAAAAGTCAAACCAAAATAGCATCCAGCCAGCATGATTACATTTCGATCTATTTGGAATCACAAGCATTCTTAATCACTTGTAAATATACTATATAAAATACCTACACCTAAACACAGCAGCTCAATTCAACACCTTCAATCACACCCTATTAACCTTGGCAACCTTGGACCCACGCCCATCTGCAACAGTAGCCGCTTCTTCAAATTGGGGATTCAAATTCCTCTTGCCCTTGGAGGTGACAACATCATTGTCATGAGTAAGCTTTTCTCCATATTAGCAACGTACATGGAAAACATGGGACAGCACCTCCAATGACAAACAAAATAATAAAACCTATGAAAGTCACTCAAGATTGCAAAATCCATTTAGAAACAGCACACATATGAAGAGAAAAAAATTTATATAACAGAACTTGAGTTTCCTTTTCTGGTGAACTAAGCAATATATCCAGTTCAGCAGAAAGATCATCACTAACAGTATCATTGGTCGGTGTTTTCTCATCTTTCCCATCTTCACCATTAATCAAGGCAGCAAACTCAGACCCTCCAGAAACAGCAGGCTATTTTTCAGCAAGAAAATCTATAAGAACTGGGGATTTAGATAAAATCCCACAAGACTCACCAGCAACTTTTTCACTTTTTATACAAGTCTTTGATGACTCCTCCTTAATATCAATATCCCCTTTTCCAAACAGGACAGATTTGTGTAAATCAGGCTCCTATTCACATGGCGTAAGAGTTTAAAGATACATTACACCATAAGAAAAAAACACCAAAACAGAATATAAAAAGAAAGAAAGAACAAAACATGAATTTACACAATCTAAGGATAATTATAAGAATATGTAACTTTTTTTGGAGTAGACTCGTCATCAGCATCATAATTGGGAAGTTCAAACATGGTAATAATGGTGGGATCATCACATATTCTCCTAACTCGGAAAGTTCCATAAAATGTATCATGTGGGACACCTTTGGTATCAACCTTCAATAGTAACTTCTTTCCAATGAGCCCTTGGAAAATGGGAGGATAAGTATCCCCACATACAAGCTATTTTGAAAGTAATACATAGGAAATACAGAGTTTAAATAACAAATATCACATCCCATAAACTGAACAACACACAAAAGACAAAGTAAGTACATACACTTGCATCTCTTTGAACCTCACTAAACAAGTCAGCACATGATTTCTTAAGCAAATAAGATGCCTCACGATCAAAGAGAAGGAAAATACCCTCCCCACTATGATCTTCAACTGTTATTTTAAGTTTAAATCTGAATAGATGGAAAAAAAAGGGACACAATGATTCAAAAAAATAATACCAAGAAACATTATATTTACAAACAATCCACAAGACAAAATAAAAATACATTTTGAACAAAATTTCTGACCTTGGAGTGACATTGGTTACGTGCTTCAAACAGAAATCACAGTAATATGCACCATTATGAGTATAGATACCCTTTTCACATACACAAGCAGAATACCACCAGCCTCCATCCTCAACAATACCTTGGATTATACCAAAAATGATAAAAGAACCCTCCTATCCAAATAGCATTTCAGAATTTGTTAACAATATGAATGAAAAATCAGATATGGAAATTGTTGTTTGATTTTATTTTTCAGTTCATTTGTGCATAAAATAAACATAAACACAACTAACTCAAAAGAAGACAACCTGATTCTTATCTTGAAGCTCTTCAATGGTGCATTTTCTAGTTAAACGCATGAAATCATCTTCCAAGGACACAACTTTACCCTCTTTTGCAATAAATAGTGGCTGGGTACCATTCACCCCTTGCTCAATCATACTAAAAGAAAAAAAAATTATGGTAATACTTGTACTTGTTAGCGCAGATTGGCTGTAAATAAAGAATATAATAAAAAACCAACAAAATAAACCATCCTAACCTCTGCCTGAACTCAACAACTTCAGGAAGATCAGGATTAAATAACATTTGGGTGGCATATATCACATTTTGAAGGCCTTCTTGACCTACACAGGAACAAAGAAAGAGTTAAGCAAAGGTTTATTGGAGACAACACCTAGAGCAGTAATGAGATGTACATAAAACAAACAATGTACCCCTAAAGAACTTGATTTTTGCAAGTTGAATGACTACAACAGGCTGCTCCACATAGCCAGAGGCAAGAAAATTATTTACTTGATTAACATAGTCCCCAAACAATGCACATCGCAAGGTAAGACTGAAACTCAAAACATAACAAACAATGAAACAGAAAATAAGGAGAAAAAGTGATTAAAACATAAACAGAAACCAGCAGGAATGACTCAATCAACATACTCTTTGGAAGTTAATTCCAGCACAATCATTTTCACAATTTTCCCCTCTTTTGCATATTCTTTCTCTTCTCCCACTGAAGTTAAAAGACCAATAACATCTATTCCAAATAAATAAAACCTATTAAATATTCAAAGCATCTGTTAAAAAAACTTAAATAATAGCAGACAAAGAAGATAGACACACCAACTAAAAAATCATAATCTTCGGTCATATTCAGTAGATCAGAAAAAGGAAACATGTTGAAATAAGTCTTAGGGATAACATCTTCATCAACAGCTACAACAGTGGTTTGGTGAAAGAAAACCAATTTGAATTCATGAGAAGTTGCTCTATAACTACCATGATTTGACACAACAGTAAAGTATGCCATTCTATAAACTTGACCCTCAACTACAAGATCCCTAAACCTATTAAGGAGTGGTTTCTTAACTGTAGCTTCTATTTTTCCACACTAGAAATCCAACAAAAGAACAAAATCAGATTAGTGAAACACATAATTTAAACTTGTAAATTTAAAAAACAAGTAACGCCATATTTAAAAGAGAACTTAATAGGGGCTAACATGCTCATCAAGGAGAATCATCTCCATTGAGTTAGGAACCTCATGGTTACCAAAAGAAGGTACAACCCAAAGCCTTAGAACCCTAACTTTTAGCCTCCAAGCCTCTCTAGGAGGATGCATCTTAGAAATCATATCAAATAGAGGAGGCATTATAGTAAAAAAAGAGAGATAAACACAGTTGATGAAATAGATCAAAATGAAAACAGAAAAATTCTGAAATAGATAGAGCTTAGGAGGAAATAGAACAGAGCAGAATGTTTGTACATTAAATGTGGTCCACCAACAATCCTTTTATAGAAAAAAACCAAGACACAAGCTCACTTTTTTTGAATTCAAGTTGAGGATGGAAATGGAGGGAAAACGAAATCTGAGTCCACATGCATCTCCATTCAATGGCATAGAGACAACTAATCATAGGAGCAAAACCTGAACCAACACAAAAAAAAGGAAAAACAAGTGAAAGTTTCAAGAAATCAAGAAATAGGGAGCAAAAAATGAGATATGACACCATACCTACTACAGTGCACCTAAATATCATTACACCATAGGGAAGACAATCATCAACTACCCCAAACAATGATTCTACTCATGGCAATGAGAGTTGGTAAATGTCCTAGGTAGGGATACATTGGAAATAGCAAATCAATGGAAAAAGAAAGTATACACAAACATCAATAAAAATCTATCAATCACATCAACATTTAGGAAATGCGTGAGATTGAAACCTCATAGGTTGATACTTATTCAGAAATTTCTAATGAAGAATATATAGCACAACCTTATTGTATGTGCAGTAAACATTTTCATGGGAAGACCAGCTGATATCTAAATTTTTTTTTTCACAAACACCAAAAAATGTAATGCAATTCAATTGAACTGAATAAATAAACAAATGATCAGCAGGTTATACATCAATTTCTGTCAAGACCTGAACAGGACAGAATGGAATTCGGAAGGCAAAACTTGAATGAGAGTGGCAAAATCATATTCCTTTATCAAAGAAGCACAATAATTCATAACAATCAGCAATACTTTTATACAACAGGGGAAATATACAGCACTCTTTGCATAACCAATAAAGAATTCAAATGCAAATGACATGACAAACAAAAGGTTTCTTCAAAATCCAAATAAATCACTAAGAAGCTATCAATCAATTGGTATCAATCACATCACCACTCATCAAATACACTACCTAGAAGAGAATTCCCTAGTAACACAAATAATGGAGAGATGCCATCTGATTGTGAGAAAGCCTCTTCCTTTCTATCAATCACATCACTACTAACCAAATAGATAGAAATCCCATACCTTGATACGGATACACACATTTTCAGTGAACAATGTATGGCAGAACATCATTTTCTGTGCAGAACAGATCTTCAAGGGAAGATAACCTAATCATGGTATAGGTATTTGGAGCAGGGAATTCCTTGTTAGTCAAAAAGTTCTTTTATACAAACAAGAAAAAAATGGAATGAAATTGACCTAAAATCAAAGCAAACTATATAAAGGAACTACCAGCCAGCTAGACATCAATTTCTGTGAATGACATGACTACCAATAGAACATATTAGGTACAAAACCCACTCCCTCATCATGATTCACACAACCCACATGCAACCACCAATTCACCTGATGTAAACTTGATAGATTTGTTGAATATACAGAAAATAAAAAAATAAAAATAGATTCATGAAATTTTAATATTGCATTCAATGGATCTACTCTCAATATAATTATGAGAGTACTTCATAAAATTTGAAATCAAATATAAAATGAAAGAACATGATCCTGAATACAGAAAATAGTATAAAAACTAAATGGATTTGTTGAATATATACAAAGTAAGAGATTAAAAATAGATTCATCAATTGATATATAGGATTTAATGGGTCTACTTTGGAGATAATTAAATGAAGCACACAAATGCATCATAATTAGTTATACTTGTATGATAGAGGTTCACCTTTTTTAATTCAAATTGAATATGGAAATGCACGGAAAACAGCAAGACCTGAACAAACACAAAAACAGCAAGAACAAGTGAAACTTTCAAGAAATCAAGAGATAGGGGCCAATTCAAACCATACATGCTACAGTACACCTACATGTCATTTCACCATAGCGAAGGAAGTATTCAACTACCCAAAAAAATCATTGTACTCATGGCATTCAGAGTTGGTAAATGTCTTAAGTAGCCATACATTGGAAACAACAAATGAATTGGGAAAAAAAGTATACAGATAAACTGAAAAAAAATATACACAAATATGAATAAAAAATTGTCAATCACATAACCACCAATAGAATACATTTGCTACAAAACCAATTCCTTGATAATGATTCTCACAACCCACATGTAACCAGCAATTCATAATAGGTAAACTTAATGGATTTGATGGACATACCTAAAAAAAAGGGAAAGATCCATTAATGGGATTATTTAATCATAATTGAAATGGAAAAGCAAGACTTGAACAGTAGAGGATGCAATTCGGAGTGCAAAAAAATTGAATGGGAGTGGAAAATCAAATCAAACTATTTAAAGGTATAACCAGCAAGCTATACATCAATTCTTGTCAATCACATCACTACCAATAGAACAGATTAGGTAGAAAACTAATTCCTTCATCATGATTCACACAGCCCACAAGTAACCACCAAATCACTTGATCTAAACTTAATAGATTCGTTGAATATACATAAAATTAAAGAATAAAAATAGATTCATGAAATTTGAATATCCCATTCAATAGGTCTACTCTCAATATAATTATGAGAGTGCTTCATAAAATTTAAAATCAAATACAAATAACAAAAGAGGAATCTGAATAGAGAAAATAGTATAAAAACTCAATAGATTTGTCCATTATAATTATTTAAGTTCTTCATAAAATTTTACATCAAACATAAGTAAGAGAATTTTGATTCTGAATGCAGAAAAACTTATAAATTGCTACATTCATTGCAAACAATTCAAAGGGATTAGAAATAGCAGAATTGATAATCACATGAAATTCTAAAGAAGGAAATGAAGAAGATGAAAAACATTCATAGACCATGCTCAACGTTAACAACAACTGGGAAAGAAATGTAACCAACAACATGAACCCACAGACAAACCAAGTCACATACACAACTTCCAAATTACAATTTTCAGAAACCCTACACAATAAGATCTGGAATAACACTGAAACAGATACCAAAAAGGATCCAAATTTGCAAAATTAGAAATTTCACAAAACCTTACACATTACAATCTCGCCTAACCATCGAACAGATAGCAAACATGATCAGAATTTGCACAATTATAAATTTCAGAAACCCTAGACAATAGAATTTCGGTTAACCATGGAACAGATACAAAAAATGATCACATTTTGCATAATTTGGAATTTCTCAAACCCTAGACAATTGAATCTGGGTTAACCCTGCAACAGTAACCAAGATTGATCAGAAGAAACTACACAATGAAGCGAAAGAAAAAGTATGAAGAGGAAAATAGGTTTGAAGCCACCTGATTGATTGATCGAAGATCTTCCATTTGTCCATCCACTGGAAAATGGCTAAGCTGGATGAACGGCGACGAACCAAAGTCCCAGGAAAATAGGGTTCCTGAACAGAGCTTCGTAGGGCAGAGTAAGGAGAAGAAAGTAAAGCTCGTAGGGTTTCAAGTAATCATTACTTCTTCAAACAAATCGATGGAGAAGGCAGGTTGCGTGAAAAACTCGATGAAAGGGAAAGTAGGTTGCGTCAGCAAGGAGATGAAACGCACGAATGACAGCAAGTTGACAGAAGAGCACATGCACCCCCTGAAGAGCAGAAGCCACGGTGGAGGGGATGCCATCGTGGAGGAGAGGCGCCACCTGGGATGGGAACCGGCGTGAAACGCGGAGAGGAGGCCATGTCGGAGATGAAACCACGGCTATCTATTGTTTGATAGATGCATTTAGGAGATAACTAGTTTCAGAACCAGATGTTATGTGCTATATTAGTGTATTTTGTTCTTTCTTTCTAGTTTCATTATTTATGTGTTTCTTGTAAAAGGTTTGAGAAATTGGAAGAACTTGTAATGGTACCTATACTTTTTGTACCTCATAAATTGTCCACATTCTTTTATCCTTTTTTTTCTGCATCTGATTGAGCCTTTTCTTTTCTGCATATAAATTGTTCATGGCATCTAATGCTTTTCCATAATTTTCTGTTTTACCTTTTAATACAGTATTGAGAAGCAGCCCCCACATCAAAAAATTTGAAAAGTTGGAATAAATATGGTTGGTAGAGACGGAGATCGCGGCCGTGGCTGTGGCCGTGGCCGAGGCCGAAAAGGGAGGCCTAGGCTTTCTACCAGTCACCCCCTTGACTTGCATGCAGATCCATACACTCTAGTTGAGTCATCATCAAATAGGATTGCTCTGACCAATGGGAGACCGCCACCTATTGCTACTACTACCCCCTCTCGTCAGGAGCCTCAGATACACATGACGCCTACTCCGGGTGTGCCAAGATCATGCACTCAACAAGCCAATGAACCTTTTAACACTGCCTCACATCGTGTGCAGAGTGATCCAACTATTGTAGCTCCCAATCGAGCAAGATCTTATGGGGAAAGACAAACCACATCTAATGGTACCCAAGATACTCAACATCAAAGAACTTCCACTGCTACTGGTCACTCTAGCACAAGTGTTCCCAAGCTTAGATATGATAGTGCCAAATGGTTTGTTATTTGATTTAAATTTTATGAATAGCATGTCTCATTTTTACTAAGTAATATGTCTTTATCATTTTTTTTGTTTTTGATGTAGTTGGCACCCACCTAAGCCTGGCTTGAAGCGTATTTCTAAGGTTTTTAAGAAAAACTACAACAAACCTTGGCTGAATTTTGATGAGGCAGATGAAGATACTCGAAAAATATGGTGGACAAAGTGGAAGGTAAATTTTAATTACTATATTACAATAATTAACTCAATAAAATTATACGGCTGAGTTTTTAAGGACCTGCATGTTTTCACTGCACCTGTTTTCACTAAAGTATATGTCATAATCTGTTTAATTTAGACGTGATGCAGAGCTAATTTATTGTTGATACATGCTAATCTCATTAATTAATTACTGCTGTTTAATTTGTTGTTGTTTAGAATTTCAATGCCATATTATATACTATACCATATAATATATATATATATAGACTTGCTGGCTACTTTAGTTAACATGTATGAGAGATTTATATATAATTATTTATTTAGTCCTCACCATCATTCTTAACTAAATCCATTCTATATTAGATTATATATAAGAATTGGAATCTCTTGGTTACTTGACTTGCAAGATTTTTCAGTAATTCAGACTACTACTACCTAATATTTTTAGATAAATTAAGATTAGAAAAGATATGGTGGATAGAGTAGAGGGTAAATATGTATCATAGTATATTATATAATAACAAGTTGTTATTTCTTTTTTTAAAATAGAAACGCTTTGATATTCTTGACACGGAAGAGGATGATATCTATCAAGCTTGCAGGTTTAGGGCTGCCAAGCGCTTGCGAGGTATGCTCCATGCCATTCGCAAAAAAGGTGCCCATCCATATTGAATCCCACCAGAAGTTCTTGGTGAATTGATGAGACGTTAGGACACTAATGGCTATAGACAATTACAGGTGAGAAATACAGCTGCCAGGAAATCGACTCGAGATACCTCCCTTCACACTGCAGGAGGCACCACTTTTCCCGAAGCGAGGTTACGCTTGGTAAGTTTCTTATAGAATCCTCTTTGTTACTTTATACAATCAGTTGCCATCATACTTTATAATATCAAAATTTACCTATTCATTGAGCTATATATGCTGCTATGCTGTTTCAAAACATGTTAACATATTCAAGTCCTATTCTTTTAATAATTTAGGCTTTAGAAGTGTCTGGTAAATAGTCATAACATTGATGAGATTCTGTGACTAAACCTGTGCTAGTCTCCATGTCTATCTATTTCAAATTGCATGAGTATCTGTCTCTTGTGGCTACTTGCCATCATCAGAATATGTCACATGAAGGTTTATTATATATAAGAAAAGAAATTGGGAGTAAAATCTGCTTCCATCCCCACTAATCCTAGTTTTATGTTAGTTGTCACTGCTTTGCTTGATAGAGCACAAAATCCTGCCAAACATGCAGATGGTGGCTGAGTCTATCATCGTATTCTACCCAAGCCTGCTTGCAAAAGGGGTTTAATATCACCTCTAACATGTCACTTGTTGCATCCCTTAATAATTTAGAAATGTTACTATTTTAAATGTCAGCCTGTTCTCAAATGTGACTTTTCTCTTTGTACTTGCTACATTTAAGTCTATTCCAATGATCAGGGGGATGTTGTTTCCATTGGTATTTCCAAGCCTTGTCCGAACTGTGCTTGAAATGTGTCTCTTAGTTCAATACATCATCAATTGTACACTCATATTTGTTGATAATTTGGTTACATTATATAGAATCATTCACTTGGAAGACCATCACGTATGGATGAGTTTTTTTTAGCACACTAATACTCACAAAGAGGATAGGACTCAATGGGTTGATGAACACTCCCAAAAGACAAAAGTAACTTACTTTCATTGTAATGTTGGACTTATTTTTTTCACATATCCCCTTAATTTTTGCATTATTGATACTTATAATAGTTTATCAATTATTTTTCCTCATTGTAGGATATATTTCAAGAGTGTATGTTTCAGGCTGAGCAAGAACGGTAGGCTGCTATAGAGGCTGGTGTAACTAATCTACCGCCTGTCTCTGAGAAAAGCATATGGATTGAGACAGTGGATGGAAAGCGAAGAGGTAGGGTATAAGAAAGCAAGTGTAATGAGAAAGGAGCACCAAATTGAAGGCATAGTCAAAATGAACTAAAAATGTCATAGGTGCCTTTCAACAAAAACTTGGTGTGCAATATTCAAACAATAAGCAAATTGAATAATTTCAAAAATGTGACATCCCAAAATGAGATACCAACCATCAAAACATACCGCATAGTCACAAAGGAGTCATAAGATAACAAAATAACCCATCAATGCAAGAGCTAACTCAAAATTCAACACCCATGAATAGTAGAAAAAGAAAGAAAGTAAATAAACAAGAACAAATCAAACAAAATGCAACTAAGAAGGAATGAAAAAAATTAGATAAATGCAACTAAGAGGAAAAGAATTCAAACAAAGACAAAAGAGGAGAATGAAGAAGAAAAAGGGAAGAAAGAAGAGAGAAATGGAATGTAGGACCGCCGGAGGTGATGGTCGCCGGTGGTAATGGGCGAAGATAAGGTGGTGTCGCCGAGGCTACACAACATGTAAGAGTAAGGAGCAATCTCCTGAAGGGTGTGGTAGAAGCGCCTCCTTCCGAATCAAGTTTGACCAAGGTGCTTGGGGATATGACTACTATCCTTACGGAGATGCACAAGCAACAAAAGGCGTTCTATTCTATCCAAGCCGTCCAAGCCCCACCCCAAGTTTTCCAACTTGAAGGGCCTCCTAGAATATGTGGTTTATGCTCTAGCATCGCACATTACACCGACCAATGCCACCAAATTCAAGAGGAGTATACCCTTGCCATAGCCAATGTGAACTATAACAATCGTCCACCCTACCCCTCTCAAGGCCAAAACAACTACTCTCATGGCAATAATTCCAATCAAGGGTGGAGGGACAATGCACAAGGGAGCAATCAAAATCAAAGATGGAATAACTCCACTTCTCACTACCACAACAACCACCAATCTTCATCCCAATACCATCATAACAACAACCACCAAGCCAACCAAAATCACCACAACCAAGCACCTCATCAAAACCAAAACAACTACCCCAAATACCAAGCACTACATCAAAGGTAACAATTCAACCAATCATCTTCCTCTTCTACCAACCACGTTGATGATTCCAACTGTACCCTTGCTCTTAACCATGAAAGACTCAGAGCTACGGTGGACAAACAGGAAGAGAACAATAAGGCTCAATTTAATAGCACTAATGCTCAATTGTCCAACATTACCGAGATACATTCAAAGTTGGCTTTATCTTCCTCCAACAACACCAACCAACCCTCGAGCTTTTCTAACCTTCCGTCCCAACCCTTTCCAAACCCAAAGGGCGGCCTCAATGCCATTACAATACTGTCAGGGACCACATTAGAGGAGATACCTCCTAGGTTCATGGAAGACATTCATGAGGAGGAAGTGGTTGATGAAGCTCCACACGAAGAAGAGGAGGTAGACACAAAGTAGGAGGAGGAAGAAGTGAGCCTTAAAGAGCCCAAGAGGAAGGCTATAATGGATGAATCTATTCCTATTCCATTCCCTTCCATGGTAAAGAAGGCCAAGAAAACTCCGAAGTTTGATTTAAACATGCTTCAAGTATTCAAGAAGGTTGAGGTAACTATCCCACTTCTTGATGCCATTCAACAAATTCCGAAGTATGCTAAGTTTTTTAAGGACTTGTGCACACACAAAGATAAGATTGGTGATTTAGAAACATTGTCCTTGGGTAGTTCCATTTTGTCATTGATGAAGCCTATTCCGGAAAAATATAGTGACCCCGGACCATGTTTAGTATCTTGTTGTATTAGTGGGGTTACTTTTCATGACTATATGTGTGATTTAGGAGCTTGCGTTAGCATCATGCCACTCTCTATATTTGCAAGATTGAAGTTAGCTCCATTGAGAAGGTCAGCCGCTAAATTTGCCTTAGCGGACAAGAGTGTGATCACCGTAGTAGGAATAGCGGAAGATGTGCTTGTGACAATCAAGGATCTGGTGTTTCCGATTGATTTCTATATCCTTGAACTGCCTCTGATGGAGAATAAAAGTTCTTCCTCCGTTTTTCTTGGTAGACCTTTCTTAAAGACCTCTAAATTCAAATTGGATGCCTTTACTGGCACATATTCATTTAAGGTGGATGACAAGACAATCAAGTTTAACTTGGAAGAGGCCATGAGACACCCACCCGAAGAGCACTCCATTCTCCGATGTGATGTGATTGATGAGGTAGTAGCAGAGATACAAAGAGAAGATCACAACAAGTTGTGCTACCCTATTGTTGAAGAAAAGGGTGACCATGAGGGTGAACAAGAGAAAGTAGTTGAGAATGAACTTCATGATCTTGATGAAAAAGAACCTCAACTTGAAGAAAAAAGTGAATTGAAACCTCTCTCTTCTCACTTGAAGTATGCATTTCTTGAAGATAACCAAAAGTTTCCGGTCATTATTGCTAGTGAGCTCTCTAGCCAAGAAGAAGCGAAGCTCCTAGAGGTCCTAAGGAAGCACAAGAAAGCAATTGGTTGGAGCTTGGCCGACATTATGAGGATTGACCCACGAATGTGTATGCATCGCATCTTTTTCCAAGAGGGAGCTTCTCCAGTTAGACAACCCCAAAGAAGGCTCAACCCTACTATTCTCGATATGGGGAAAAAGGAAGTCATAAGGCTACTTGATGCGGGTATTATGTATTCAATTTCTGACAGTGAATGGGTGAGCCCGGTCCAAGTTGTTCCAAGGAAATCAGGAATCACTGCTGTCAAGAAGGATGATGGTGAAGTGGTCACTACAAGAATGCAAAATGCTTGGCGAGTATGCATTGATTATAGGAAGTTAAACGCCGCAACAAGGAAAGACCACTACCCTTTTCCCTTCATTGATCAGATGTTAGACCGACTTTGATGAGCGGATAATTTATACGCTTTTTGGCATTGTTTTTATGTAGTTTTTAGTAAGTTTGAGCTACTTTTAGGGATGTTTTCATTAGTTTTTATGTTAAATTCACATTTCTGGACTTTACTATGAGTTTGTGTGTTTTTCTGTGATTTCAGGTAAATTCTGACTGAAATTGAGGGATTTGAGCAAAACTCTGGAAAAGGCTGACAAAAGGACTGCTGATGCTGTTGGAATCTGACCTCCCTGCACTCGAAATGGATTTTCTGGAGCTACAGAACTCCAATTGGCGCGCTCTCAACGGCGTTGGAAAGTAGACATCCAGGGCTTTCCAGCAATATATAATAGTCTATACTTTATTCGAAGATTGACGACGTAACTTGGCGTTGAACGCCAAGTACACGCTGCTGTCTGGAGTTAAACGCCAGAAAAACGTCATGATCCGGAGTTGAACGCCCAAAACACGTCATAACTCGGAGTTCAACTCCAAGAGAAGCCTCAGCTCGTGTATTGATCAAGCTCAGCCCAAACATACACCAAGTGGGTCCCGGAAGTGGATTTATGCATCAATTACTTACTCATGTAAACCCTAGGAGCTAGTCTAAGTATATATAGAACATTTATCTATTGTATTAGAGGTCTTTTGACCACGTTTCATCTTTGGTCTCAGTTTTGTTTTATTCTTCATCTTAGGAGATCATTGATCAAGTTTAGGGGGGCTAGCCATTCGGCCATGCCTGAACCCTTTGCTTATGTATTTTTCAACGGTGGAGTTTCTGCACACCATAGATTAAGGGTGTGGAGCTCTGCTGTACCTCAAGTATTAATGAAGTTCTATTATCTTTTATTCAAATCTCTCTTATTCTTATTCCAAGATATTCATTCGTACCCAAGAACATGATGAATGTGATGATAAGTAACCCTCATTATCATTCTCACTTATGAACGAGCGTGATTGACAACCACTTCCGTTCTACATGCAACAGAGCTTGAATGCGTATCCTTAGATTCCCCAACAGAATCTTCGTGGTATAAGCTAGATAGATGGCGGCATTTATGAGGATCCGGAAGGTCTCACCTTGTCTGTGGTATTCCGAGTAGGATCCTGGAAATCCGGAAAGTCTAACCTTGTCTGTGGTATTCCGAGTAGGATTCCGGTAATGAATGACTGTGACGTGCTTCAAACTTGTAACCTGCTGGGCGTTAGTGACAGACGCAAAAGAATCAAGGGATTCTATTCCAGTAGGAGCGGGAACCAACCGGTGATTAGCCGTACTGTGACAGAGTGCGTGAGCATTAGTTTTCACTGCGAGGATGGGATGTAGCCATCAACCATGGGTGATGCCTCCAGACGATTAGCCGTGCGAATGACAACCGCATAGGATCATTTTCCCGAGAGGATGAAAGTAGCCACAGGTGATGGTGAACCCCTATACAAAGCTTGCCATGGAAAGGAGTAAGAAGGATTGAGTAGAAGCAGTAGGAGAGCAGGCGTCCTTGAGCCATACAGCATCTCCATCCGCTTATCTGAAATTCCCACCAATGAATCTGCATAAGTCTTCTATCCTTTTATTTAATCTATTCTCTTATCTTTATTTTCGAAACCCATAAACCATTTTAATCTGCCTGACTGAGATTTACAAGGTGACCATAGCTTGCTTCATACCAACAATCTCTGTGGGATCGACCCTTACTCACGTAAGGTTTATTACTTGGACGACCCAGTACACTTGCTGGTTAGTTGAACGGAGTTGTGAATTCAACCAGTGCCCTAATAAAGCTTTCATTCAAAATCCAAAGAACGTAGATCACAATTTCGTCCACCAAGTTTTTGGCGCCATTGCTGGGGATTGTTCGAGTATGGACAACTGACGGTTCATCTTGTTGCTCAGATTAGGTAATTTTCTTTTCAAAAATCTTTTTCAAAAATTTTTCTTTTATTTTTCGTTTTTCAAAAAAAATGTTTTCGAAAAAAATTAATAAAAATACAAAAAAATTAGAAAATCATAAAAATCAAAAATATTTTGTGTTTCTTGTTTGAATCTTGTGTTAATTTTTAAGTTTGATGTCAATTGCATGCTTTTAAAATTTTTCTTGCATTTTTTCGAAAATTTCATGCATTCATAGTGTTCTTCATGATCTTCAAGTTGTTCTTGATAAGTCCTCTTGTTTGATCTTGATGTTTTCTTATTTTGTGTCTTTCCTTGTTTTTCTTGTGCACTTTTGCATTCATATTTTCCATGCATTAAAGATTTCTAAGTTTGGTGTCTTGCATGTTTTCTTTGCATCAAAAATTTTTCAAAATAATGTTCTTGATGTTCATCATGATCTTCAAAGTGTTCTTGGTGTTCATCTTGACATTCATAGCATTCTTGCATGCATTCATTGTTTTGATCTAAAAATTTCATGCATTGAGTATTTTTGTTGTTTTTCTCTTTCATAATTAAAAATTCAAAAAGTCAAAAAAAAAATATCTTTTCCTTATTTTCCTCCAAATTTTCGAAATTTTGGGTTGACTTGGTCAAAAATTTTTAAAATTAGTTGTTTCTTACAAGTCAAGTCAAAATTTCAATTTTAAAAATCTTATCTTTTCAAAATCTTTTTCAAAAATCATATCTTTTTCATTTTTATATAATTTTCGAAAATTTCAAATTATTTTTCAAAATATTTTCAAAAATCTTCTTCTTATCTTTATATCAAATTTTCGAAAATTAGCTCAAAATTAATGTGATTGGTTCAAAAATTTGAAGTTTGTTACTTTCTTGTTAAGAAAGGTTCAATCTTTAAGTTCTAGAATCTTATCTTGTAATTTCTTGTTAGTTAAGTCAATTTTAAAATTAAATCTTTTTCAAAATATCCTTTTTCAAATATATCTTTTTATCTTTTATCTTATCTTTTTCAAAAATTTTATCTTTTTCAAAATTTGATTTCAAAATATCTTATCTTTTTCTTATCTTCTTATCTTTTTCAAAATTTGATTTCAAATCTTTTTCAATCAACTAACTAACTTTTTGTTTGTTTCTTATCTTTTTCAAAACCATCTAACTACTTTTCCCTCTCTAATTTTCGAAAATTCTCCCTCTCTTTTTCAAAAATTCTTTTTGTTTTAAATTTTAATTTTAATTATATTTTGTCTTTGATTTTCGAAAATTACTAACCCCTTTTTCAAATTTTATTTTCGAAATTTCTCTTCTCTTCTCTTATTCTATTTAATTAATTAATTACTAACACTTCTCCTCACCTCTCTTCATCTAAGAATCCATCCTTCTTCTTTCTTATACCCCTATCTTCTTCTACTAACATAAGGGAATCTCTATACTGTGACATAGAGGATTCCTTTTTCTTTTCTTGTTTTCTTCTCTTTCATATGAGCAGGAATAGGGAAAAAGGCACTCTTGTTGAAGTTGATCCAGAACCTGAAAGGACTCTGAAGAGAAAATTAAGAGAAGCTAAATTACAACAATCCAGAAACAACCTTTCAGAAATTTTCGAACAAGAGAAGGACATGGCAGCCGAAAATAATAATAATAATAATGCAAGGAGAATGCTTGGTGACTTCACAAAGCCAACGTCCAAGTTTGATGGAAGAAGCATCTCTATTCCTGCCATTGGAGCCAATAACTTTGAGCTTAAGCCTCAACTAGTTGCACTAATGCAACAAAACTGCAAGTTTTAAGGACTTCCATCTGAAGATCCTTATCAGTTCTTAACTGAGTTCTTGTAGATCTGTGAGACTGTGAAGACGAATGGAGTTGATCCTGAAGTCTACAGACTCATGCTTTTCCCTTTTGCTGTAAGAGACAGAGCTAGAATATGGTTGGATTCACAACCTAAGGATAGCCTGGACTCCTGGGATAAGCTGGTCACTGCCTTCTTGGATAAATTCTTTCCTCCTCAAAAGCTGAGCAAGCTGAGAGTGGATGTTCAAACCTTCAAACAAAAAGATGGTGAATCCCTCTATGAAGCTTGGGAAAGATATAAGCAGTTGACCAAAAGATGTCCATCAGACATGTTTTCAGAATGGACCATGTTAGATATATTCTATTATGGTCTCTCTAAATTTTCGAAAATGTCACTGGACCATTCTGCAGGTGGATCTATTCACCTGAAGAAAACGCCTGAAGAGGCTCAAGAACTCATTGATATGGTTGCAAACAACCAGTTCATGTATACCTCTGAGAGGAATTCTGTGAATAATGGGATACCTCAGAAGAAAGGAGTTCTTGAAATTGATGCTCTGAATGCCATATTGACTCAGAACAAAGTGTTGACTCAACAGGTCAACATGATCTCTCAAAATCTGAATGGACTGCAACATGCATCCAACAGCACTAGAGAGGCAGCTTCTGAAGAAGCTTATGATCCTGAAAACCCTGCCATGGCAGAGGTTAATTACATGGGTGAACCTTATGGAAACACCTATAACCCATCATGGAGAAATCATCCAAATTTCTCCTAGAAGGATCAACAAAAGCCTCAACAAGGCTTTAACAATGGTGGACGCAATAGGCTAGGCAATAGCAAGCCATATCCATCATCTTCTCAGCAACAGACAGAGAATTCTGAACAAAACACCTCTAATTTAGCCAATATAGTCTCTGATCTGTCAAAGGCCACTTTCAGTTTCATGAATGAAACCAGATCTTCCATTAGAAATTTGGAGGCACAAGTGGGCCAGCTGAGTAAGAAAGTTATTGAAACTCCTCCAGTACTCTCCCAAGCAATACAGAAGAAAACCCAAAAGGAGAGTGCAAGGCCATTGATTTAATCAAAGTGGCCGAATGCATAGGGGAGGAGGAGGACGAAAATCCTAGTGAGGAAGACCTCCTGGGATGTCCTTCAAGCAAGAAGGAGTTTCCTATTAAGGATCCTGAGGAATCTGAGGCTCATACAGAGACCATAGAGATTCCATTAAACCTCCTTCTGCCATTCATGAGCTCTGAAGACTATTCATCCTCTGAAGAGGATGAAGACGTGACTGGAGAGCAAGTTGCTCAATATTTAGGAGCTATCATGAAGCTGAATGCCAAGCTGTTTGGTAATGAGACTTGGGAAAGTGAACCTCCCTTGCTCATTAGTGAACTAGATACTTGGATTCAGAAAACTCTGCCTCAAAAGAAATAAGATCTTGGCAAGTTCTTAATACCTTGCACCATTGGCACCATGAGCTTTGAAAAAGCTCTATGTGATCTTGGGTCAGGGATAAATCTGATGCCACTCTCTGTAATGGAGAAGCTGGGGATCATTGAGGTACAACCTGCTTTGTTCTCATTACAATTGGCAGATAAGTCAATGAGTCAAGCTTATGGAATAGTAGAGGACGTTTTAGTAAAGGTTGAAGGCCTTTACATCCCTGCTAATTTCATAATCCTGGACACTAGGAAGGAAGATGATGAATGCATCATCCTAGGAAGACCTTTCCTAGCCACAGCAGAAGCTGTGATAGATGTCAACAGAGGAGAGTTAGTCCTTCAATTGAATGGGGACTACCTTGTGTTCAAGGCACATAGCCATCCCTCTGTGACAAAAGAGAGTAAGCATGAAGAGCTTCTCACAGTTCAGAGTCAAGAAGAGCCCACACAGTCAAATTCTAAGTTTGGTGTTGTGAGGCCACAACCAAACTCTAAGTTTGGTGTTAAGATCCCATATCCAAACTCTAAGTTTGGTGTTGGGACCACACTAAATTGACCTGATCACATTGTGGCTCCATGAGAGCCACTGTCAAGCTATTGACATTAAAGAAGCGCTTGTTGGGAGGCAACCCAATTTTATTTATCTAATTTTATTTTATTTTGTTTCTTTGTTATTTTTGTGTTTAATTAGGTACATGATCATGAGAAGTCACAAAAAAATCAAAAAAATTAAAAACAGAGTCAAAAACAGAAGAAAAAAAATTTTCACCCTGGAGGACGCATGGGCTGGCGTTCAACGCCCAGAAGGTGCATCTGGCCGGCATTCAACGCCAGAACAGAGCACCATTCTGGCGCTGAACGCCCAAAACAAGCAACAACCTGGCGTTAAACGCCAGGATGGTGCACAGAGAGGACAAACTGGCGCTAAACGCTAGTAACAAGCATGAAACTGGCGTTCAACGCCAGAAACATGCATTACATGGGCGTTGAACGCCCAGAACATGCACCAATGGGCGTTTGAACGCCAGAATGATGCATGAAGGCATTTTACATGCCTATATGGTGAAGGAATGGTATTTCTTTTCACCTCAGGATCTGTGGACCCCACAGGATCCCCACCTCAGGATCTGTGGACCCCACAGGATCCCCTCCTACCTCTTTCCATTCATGGTCATCCCTTCTATTTTTCATTCACCACCTACATCTATCCACTCTTCCCCATACACCCCACCTACCTTTACAATTCAACTTCTCTTTCCCACCCACTCCCACCCATATAGCCGAATCCATCTCCCCTCACTCACCTCCATCTTCTTCTTCTTCTTCTCTTCTTTCTTTTCTTGCTCGAGGGCGAGCAATATTTTAAGTTTGGTGTGGTAAAAGCATAGTTTTTTTGCTTTTCCATTACCATTAATGGCACCTAAGGCCAGAGAAACCTCAAAGGGAAGACAAAAGCTTCCACCTCTGAATCTTGGGAGATGGAAAATATAAGCCGTCATAGCTCAGTGGTATAACATGTGGCTGCAAATCAAGAGATCCCTGAGATACCTCAGGGAATAAGTTATCCTCCACACAAATATTGGAAGCAACTAAGCGTAGAAACACCAAAATCACTAGGAATCATTCAACAGAAGCAAGGAAGAGACATAGAAGAGTTGAAGAACATCATTGGTCCTTCAAGAAGAAGACGCCACTAAAGGTGGATTCATTCCTTGTTCTTTATTTTCTTTCTGTTTTTCGTTTTTAATATTGTGTTTATCTATGTTTTGTGTCTTTACTTCATGATCATTAGTATGTAACCATGCCTTAAAGATTATGAATAATTCCATGAATCCTTCACCTCTCTTAAATAAAAAGTGTTTTAATTCAAAAGAACAAGAAATACATGAATTTCGAATTTATCCTTGAATTTAATTTAATTATATTGATGTGGTGACAATACTTTTTGTTTTCTGAATGAATGCTTGAACAGTGCATATGTCTTTTGATATTGTTGTTTATGAGTGTTAAAATTGTTGGCTCTTGAAAGAATGATGAACAAAGAGAAATGTTATTGATGATCTGAAAAAAAATTCATGAAATTGATTCTTGAAGCAAGAAAAAGCAGTGAAAAAGCTTGAAAAAAAATGGCGAAAAAAAAATATTAGAAAGAAAAAGCAAAAGCAAGCAGAAAAAGCCAATAGCCCTTAAAACCAAAAGGCAAGGGTAAAAAGGATCCAAAGCCTTGAGCATCAATGGATAGGAGGGCCCAAGGAAATAAAATCCAGGCCTAAGCGGCTAAATCAAGCTGTCCCTAACCATGTGCTTGTGTCATGAAGGTCCAAGTGAAAAGCTTGAGACTAAGTGGTTAAAGTCGTGATCCAAGGCAAAAGAGTGTGCTTAAGAGCTCTGGACACCACTAACTGGGGACTCTAGCAAAGCTGAGTCACAATCTGAAAAGGTTCACCCAGTCATGTGTCTGTGGCATTTGTGTATCCGGTGGTAATACTGGAAAACAAAGTGCTTAGGGTCACGGCCAAGACTCATAAGTAGCTGTGTTCAAGAATCAACATGCTTAACTAGGAAAGTCAATAACACTATCTGAAATTCTAAGTTCCCAGAGACGCCAATCTCTCTAAACTACAAAGGAAAAAGTGAGATGCCAAAACTGTTCAGAAGCAAAAAGCTACAAGTCCCGCTCATCTAATTAAATTAATATTCATTGATATTCTGGGATTTATAGTATATTCTCTTCTTTTATCCTATTTGATTTTTAGTTGCTTGGGGACAAGCAACAATTTAAGTTTGGTGTTGTGATGAGCGGATAATTTATACGCTTTTTGGCATTGTTTTTATGTAGTTTTTAGTAAGTTTGAGCTACTTTTAGGGATGTTTTCATTAGTTTTTATGTTAAATTCACATTTCTGGACTTTACTATGAGTTTGTGTGTTTTTCTGTGATTTCAGGTAAATTCTGACTGAAATTGAGGGATTTGAGCAAAACTCTGGAAAAGGCTGACAAAAGGACTGCTGATGCTGTTGGAATCTGACCTCTCTGCACTCGAAATGGATTTTCTGGAGCTACAGAACTCCAATTGGCGCGCTCTCAACGGCGTTGGAAAGTAGACATCCAGGGCTTTCCAGCAATATATAATAGTCCATACTTTATTCGAAGATTGACGACGTAACTTGGCGTTGAACGCCAAGTACACGCTGCTGTCTAGAGTTAAACGCCAGAAAAACGTCATGATCCGGAGTTGAACGCCCAAAACACGTCATAACTCGGCGTTCAACTCCAAGAGAAGCCTCAGCTCGTGTATTGATCAAGCTCAGCCCAAACATACACCAAGTGGGTCCCGGAAGTGGATTTATGCATCAATTACTTACTCATGTAAACCCTAGGAGCTAGTCTAAGTATATATAGAACATTTATCTATTGTATTAGAGGTCTTTTGACCACGTTTCATCTTTGGTCTCAGTTTTGTTTTATTCTTCATCTTAGGAGATCATTGATCAAGTTTAGGGGGGCTGGCCATTCGGCCATGCTTGAACCCTTTGCTTATGTATTTTTCAACGGTGGAGTTTCTGCACACCATAGATTAAGGGTGTGGAGCTCTGCTGTACCTCAAGTATTAATGAAGTTCTATTATCTTTTATTCAAATCTCTCTTATTCTTATTCCACGATATTCATTCGTACCCAAGAACATGATGAATGTGATGATAAGTAACCCTCATTATCATTCTCACTTATGAACGCGCGTGATTGACAACCACTTCCGTTCTACATGCAACAGAGCTTGAATGCGTATCTCTTAGATTCCCCAACAGAATCTTCGTGGTATAAGCTAGATAGATGGCGGCATTTATGAGGATCCGAAATGTCTCACCTTGTCTGTGGTATTCCGAGTAGGATCCTGGGAATCCGGAAAGTCTAACCTTGTCTGTGGTATTCCGAGTAGGATTCCGGTAATGAATGACTGTGACGTGCTTCAAACTTGTAACCTGCTGGGCGTTAGTGACAGACGCAAAAGAATCAAGGGATTCTATTCCAGTAGGAGCGGGAACCAACCGGTGATTAGCCGTACTGTGACAGAGTGCGTGAGCATTAGTTTTCACTGCGAGGATGGGATGTAGCCATCAACCATGGGTGATGCCTCCAGACGATTAGCCGTGCGACTGACAACCGCATAGGATCATTTTCCCGAGAGGATGAAAGTAGCCACAGCTGATGGTGAACCCCTATACAAAGCTTGCCATGGAAAGGAGTAAGAAGGATTGAGTAGAAGCAGTAGGAGAGCAGGCGTCCTTGAGCCATACAGCATCTCCATCCGCTTATCTGAAATTCCCACCAATGAATCTGCATAAGTCTTCTATCCTTTTATTTAATCTATTCTTTTATCTTTATTTTCAAAACCCATAAACCATTTTAATCTGCCTGACTGAGATTTACAAGGTGACCATAGCTTGCTTCATACCAACAATCTCTGTGGGATCGACCCTTACTCACGTAAGGTTTATTACTTGGACGACCCAGTACACTTGCTGGTTAGTTGAACGGAGTTGTGAATTCAACCAGTGCCCTAATAAAGCTTTCATTCAAAATCCAAAGAACGTAGATCACAATTTCGTCCACCAGACTTGCAGGTAAATCTCATTATTGCTTTCTTGATGGTTTTACTCGCTACATCCAGATAAATATTGCTCCTGAGGATCAGGAAAAGACCACATTTACTTGTCCTTTTGGCACCTTTGCTTACAAAAGGATGCCATTTGGACTATGCAATGCACCCGCCACTTTTCAGCGGTGCATGACTAGTGTCTTTTCCAATCTTATGGAGAGTTGTATGGAAGTCTTTATGGATGATTTTAGTGTGTATGAGACTTCATTTGATAGTTGTTTAGAGAACTTGGCTAAGGTCTTAGAGAGGTGTGTTGACACTAACCTTGTCCTAAATTTTGAAAAATGTCATTTTATGGTGAGACAAGGCATAGTGTTAGGACACATGGTTTCTGATAAGGGCATTTCTATGGACCCGACCAAGGTTGATGTCATTACCAGTTTACCTCACCCCTCTTCTGTTAGGGAGTTCCATTCCTTTTGGGGCATGCAGGATTTTATAGGTGCTTTATCAAGAATTTTAGAAAGATTGCATTGCCATTGTCATGCCTACTCCAAAAGGACGTAAACTTTGAGTTTGATAGTGCTTGTGCGGATGCATTTGAGGAGTTGAGGTGAGCTCTTACCACGGCACCAATTGTGAGGGGCCCTGACTGGACACAGCCGTTCGAGATCATGTGCGACACGTCAAATCATGCCGTAGGTGCCGCGCTTGCACAGCACGATGGTAAGCTCCCTTACATCATTGCTTATTCCTCAAAAACATTGGATGCGGCACAATCCAACTATACCACTATAGAAAAAGAGCTCTTAGTCATTGTTCATGCATTGAATAGATTTAGATCTTAATTGCTAGGCTCCAAAATAGTGATATATACAGATCATGCAGCTTTAAAATACTTGTTGACAAAGAATGAGTCGAAACCTAGGCTCATATGTTGGATCTTGCTCTTGCAAGAGTTTGACATTGAGATTAGGGATCGAAGTAGGTCACAAAATTTAGTTGCGGACCACCTAAGCCGCCTTGAAAATCTTAAATATGACCCATTTCCGATTGACGACTCATTCCCTTTGGATAGCTTGCATGCTGTTTCGGATAGCTTTTCTCGGTTTGCACCTATGGCAAACTACTTGGTTGCTAATATTTTCCCTCCCAACTTTTCAAAACATCAAAGGGATAAGTTGAGGAGTGATTCCAAATATTATATTTGAGATGACCTTCACTTGTGAAAAATGAGATTAGACCAAGTAATTCGTAGATGCGTCTTCGAATCTAAATTCCAACCCATTCTTGAAGCTTGCCATTCATTCGAGTGCGGCGGCCACTTTGGCCCACAACGGACGACTAAAAAGGTTTTGGATTGTCGATTCTGGTGGACAACCTTATTCAAGGATGCTAACCAATTTTATGTGTTGTGTCACCAATGTCAGAAGTCGAGAAATGCATCCCAAAAGGATGAAATGCCTCAACAACCAAAGAGATTCTTCCATGGTGCGACCTCGAGTTGGTGGCCAAGCACGACCAGCAGCACTGAAGTTTTAGATCTTAGAGAACAAATTGCAATACTCAATAGGGAAGTTGAACAACATGCCAATATAGAGAGCTTGAAGACCGCTATCAAAGGGAGAAAAGAGAGTGGCAACAGACTGTTGAATCCTTGCGTGAGGATCTCAACACCAGTAACTCAAATGGTTTAGTTTAGTCATCAATTAAGCAGCTTGACTGAGTATATGAGGGCTATGGCTTCTAGTAGTTCTAGATCACGTGTTCCCCCACCTCCTCCTTTTACTTTTCCAAGCTCTCAGAAAAGCACCACTCCAGTCCCAGGTAGAAAACTCCCACCTAATCTACAATAACCAGGACAACTACAGAGTTCTCAAAGGGAGGATGATTTTGACGATCTTGATGACTCAGATGATTATTTAGACGAGTATGAGTAGGTTATTTAATTACTTTACTTTGAATATTTTGTATTATTTGTAGATTGCAATTTCAACGAATATAAGTTTAAGTTTAGATATTTATCTTATCTTGAGTCTTTATGTTAGAGGATTATTTATTATTTTGATAAGTTTGTAAACTCATTATCTAATATTTAATATAAATGTTATTTTTATATTTAAAAGTTTATTTGTCTTATTATCTAATATTCTGTATAAATTTTATTTCTATACTTAAAAGTTTATTTGCATTAATTGTTTACTATTTTCAAATAAAAAAATAATTAAAACATATAACTATTAAAATTGACAGTAAAGCTGTCGCTTTTTAAAATTGTAATAGACAAAAAATAAAATATAGACAAAGGGTTCGTCGATATCTAAATAATTAAATCGACGGTAAATTTGTTGATTTTATTGAACCAAATATCGATGGCAAAGTTGTCGATTTTATTTATCATATTCTAGATGAAAATATTGTCGATTTTATTGAATCAAATATTGACAAAAACGGGGTCATTTTTATATAATAATATCGACGACAATGTTGTTGATTTTAGCAACAACGTAAAATTCTCAAACTCATATTATAGACGAAAACATTGTCAATTTTATTAAATTATTATCGACGGCCAGGCAAGCCGCCAATTTTATTAGAATGTTGAAAAATCGACAAGCTTAATAGCGACCACCTCCACTGTCCATTTTGCCGTCGAATTTTAATATTATCGATGGCTTAGCCGTTGATTTTAACGATGTTTCTTGTAGTGTTTACTCCTATTCTTTGTTTAAGCTTTTAATTATCTACCTTTTTCGATGCGCTTATATATGTTATCGAGTGTGAGTGATTGGTGAATTGTCTTTTAAACACTAGTATTTATATCTTAGCTTTGTGTCGTAGCACCAAACTCTCATTGAATTATGACTTAAGCATAAGGCTTTGAAGGGTAAGGTATGTATTATACCTAGCGTTTCAAAATTCGTTCAGTATTGTCCTGTCATTAAGGATCTGTTAACATAATTGACGACAGTACAAAATTGAGAAGATTTTGAAACGTTAGGGACTTAAATAGGATAAAAATATTGGGGACAAAAATGATACATAAAAATAAATTTTAATTTTATTCTTCAACAATATCAATTTTTAACAGTACATAGTTATTCAATTATTTTTTAATCACATCTATGTAAATTGTACTTAATCACATTACTTTCGTTGTAAATAAATTTATTTTTTATAATTTTACTCTTAAAAATTTTTACCCATCATGAAATGTTTGTAGAATGATTAGTACATAAACTTGCAAAATAGAAAAAAAAACGAGCATGATACATATATAATAAAGTATAAATTGTACCTTATGTCTCTAATATATCGAAATTTTTTAATGTTTAATTTAGTTAAACTTTATTTTTAATTTTATTCTTCAACAATATCAACTCTTTATTGTAGATAATTATTCAATTTTTTAAATTTTATTATTAATCACGTTATTTTTTTCTAAGTGAATTTATTGTTTATTAAGAGCAAAATTAAAAAATAAATTAAGTAACTATTTATCGTAAAAAAATTGAAATTATTGAAGAAAAGATTAAAATTTATTAAGTTAAAAAAATTAATTAAATTAAACATTAAAGAAATTTGGTATAATAGAGACAAAAAGATATAACTCATACTTTATTATATATGTACATACTCTTTCTTTTCCTTTTCCAAAAGTTTATGTACTAGTCATTCTATGAGTATAAGTAAAAATCTTAAATTAGTAATAAAATTCATTTCGTTAAAATTCATTATCATTTTACTTGATTTTGTAGTTTTTATAAGAGTAATGTATCATCTTTCTTCCCAATATTTTCGTCTTGTTTAAGTCCCTAATGTTTCAAAATTATCTCAATTTTGTCCCACCGTCAATTCCATTAACAGATCACTATTGGTAAGACAACATTGAGATAATTTTGAAATGTTAGGCTGCATTTGGTTAGTGTCTTTAAGACACATAGACACATACACAAATACATAAAGATATATATACATAAAAATACACAAATTTTGTAATGTGTTTGGTAATAATGTACAAGACACACATGTATAAATTAAATGTCAATTTTACCCTCTGCGTCTTATGGATTGTGTCTTATGTATTGGTAATTTAAAAAATAATTAGGGATAAAAAGGTCAAATTGAGTGTCCTATGCATTGTATCTCCGTGTCTCAGCTTTAAAGAGGAACACTAAATACATGTATTTTGTGTGTATTTATGTACCACCTTGTCTATCCAAATCAGTGTCTCACCAAACAAATGCTGGATGTGTACCACTATGTCAAACAATTAGTGTCCATGTCTCAACAATCAAATACAACCTTAGGAACTTGTTCAAACTCAGGAAACTTGTGACTCAAGCTCAGAGAAAAGAAGGAAAGAAAGATCGATCAGAGAGAGAAAGAAAGTAGAAGAAGATGGGAGTGAAATCAGATAAAGAGAAAAATGAGTTTTGCACACAAGCTTACAATGATAAACCACACTTAGCTAGAGTAAGATTTGCTATTTATATATTAGTGTAACTAACTTTTATATGCTAATTGACTAAAGAGATAAAAAGCTAATTGAGCTAAACTAACTTAATTGCGTGATCAGTAATGCTACTACTACAGATAACTAATTTTTCATGTAACTAACTTAAGGGTACCAACATCCCCTCTCAAGGTGAATAGTGAAAATTCACTGATCCAAACTTGGAATAAATTTATTTGAAGGGCCGAGGAGGTAGTGCCTTTGTGAATATGTCAGTCATTTGGTGAGCTTAGGAAATTGGCAGCAACTTGAGGTTTGAGCTTTTTCCCTTGTGATGTGGTAGTCTACTTCTATATATTTTGTTCGCTCAATATGAAATGCAGATTGGTTATCTCAGTACATGGTAAATGGCTTTGGATTATCAACTTTGAGGTCTTTTAAGAGATAGAGTAGCTATTGTCCTTTAAGAATGCCAAGTGTCATTGCCCTATATTCAACCTCTGAGGAAGCAGTGGCCAGAAAGAAGCAGTGGCAAGAAAGACGCAGTTACAGAGATAAAGCGTCTTGTATCTGCACATGTAGCCCAGTTAGAATCTGTGCAACAAGAGAGTGAAAGATCAATGGTTTTGTTGAAAAGGAGGCCAGTTGTTGGTGAGGCTTTGAGGTAACGAAGGAGGTGCATGGTAGCTCTATAGTGATCATCAGTTGGACAGTCCAAATATTGGCTAAGTTTGCTGACTGCGAAGGAGATATTCGGTCTTATGTTAGTGAGATAGATGAGGTGCCCAATTAGTTGTCTAAATTTGATGGTGTCTTCGAGTCTAGTCCCTAAAGTCTTGGTGAGTTGGGAGGTGTAGCACATAAGAGTAGAGATAGGCTTCGAGTCTAACATGCCAAAGTCTTTGAGAAGGTCAAGTGTGTATTTTTGTTGATAGAGAGCTATTCCTTTGATGTTTCTAGCAATTTCCTTACCAAGAAAGAATTTTAGTCGACCGAGATCTTTGATGGTGAACTTGTTGTCAAGTAAGAATTTCAAATAGGTAATCTCTTGGAGGTCATCTCTTGCCATGATGAGATCGTCTACATAAACCAAAACTGTTGTCAACTTGTTGCCATTTTTCTTGGTAAATAAAGGAGTAGTCATTCTTGGATTGTAGGTAACCAGTTGCAGTGAGGACAGAGTTTAGCTTCGAATTTCATTGCCTACTCACTTATTTGAGACCATAAAGGGACCTTTCAAGCTTGCAAATAGTGTTGGAAGGGGCCCTTAAACCTGGTAATGCTTTCATATAGACCTCTTCCAATAAGTCACCATGTAGGAATTCAGTATTGACATCCAATTAGTAGAGGTGCCACCCTTTTTTATTGCTGCAAGAGCTAAGATAAGTTTGAATGTTGCGATTTTGACGACCGGGCTAAATGTGTCAAAGTAATAAAATCCACCGGTTTGCGTGAATTCTTTCGCAACAAGCCTTACTTTGTGTTTTTCGATGGTTCCATCATACTTATATTTGGTTTTAAAAGCTCACTTGTAGCCAATTGCTTTCTTCCCAGTAGAGAGGGTTGTGAGAGACCAAGTTATATTGCTTTCAAGGGCCAAAAGCTCATCACCAATAGCTTTCTTCCAACAATCTTCCTTCACAGTCTTGTCAAAGGACTTAGGTTCGGTGTTTGATGAAATGGTGAGTGAAAAATGTCTTTGAGATAGAGAGAGTGCATCATATGATATGTAATCAGAGATTGGATACCTGCATTAGTGATTGGTAACAGTGGTGGAACATGAAGTTTGCATGCAGTGATAATCCTTCAAGTAATTGGGTGATTTTTTGGTTCTGCATGATCTCTCATTCAAGGATGGTTGTGTGTGCTAATGTGAGTGAGGTGGTGATGCAATGTGTCTTTGAGGTGATGAAGGAGATGAATGCTTGACAAATGGATTTTTGCTAGTAAAGAATTTCACAATTAAGTTCTCGTTGAAAGTATAGCTTCTAAACCAACAAAGAATCCTTTCGTGCAAAAGTTTTGGTTGTCACAAGTAATAAACCCCTAATAAATATGATAACCGAAGTATTTAAACCTCGGGTCGTCTCTCAAAGGAATTACAGGAAAGTGTGCTTATAATTGGTTATGGAAAGGTATATTTTTGGGGTTTTTAAGATAAGAAGCAAGAATAGTAAATGGTAATGAAAATTAAATGACTAGAAAAGCTCTTGGCAAGGAAAAGATTAATCGAAAGTTCTGTCCTTGTTGGATTTCCCAAGATTAATAGTAATATGTTGTTGTTTCTACTTAGTTGACCCCCAAAGAATGAAGGAAAGTCAAATAAGTTGAGAGCCAACTTCTATTCACAAGTCCTAATCCTTCTAATTTAAGATTAGGATCATACGGCGTATTTGATTCTTTAATTGTGAGATGATCAAACGTTTCCAATACCTTTTTGATATAATGAGATTGACTTAAGATAAAGCCAACTTCATTCTTATGCACCTTTATGCCTAATATTGTATCAACTTCATTCAAACCCTTCATCTTGAAATTAGAAGTTAGATACTCCTTCGTTATACGAATTCCTTCTAAATTTGTTCCGATGATTAACATATCATCAACATATAAACAAATGATTACTCCATAATCTTTAGTAAATTTTGAGTAAATACATTTATCCGCACTATTATGTGAGAAGCCATTTGATAACACCACTGAATCAAACTTCTCATGCCATTGTTTAGGTGCTTGTTTTAGCCCACACAAGGACTTAATTAATTTGCAAACTTTTTTTTCATTTCCGGGTAGCACATAGCCTTCCGGTTGCTCTATATAAATTTCTTCATTAAGATTTCCATTTAGAAAAGCCGTTTTAACATCCATTTGATGTATATGAAGCTTATGTGTGGATGGTAATGCTATAAGAGCCCTAATAGAAGTCATTCTTACCACAGGTGCGTAGGTATCAAAATAGTCTAGACCTTCTTGTTGTCTAAACCCCTTGGCCACTAACCTTGCTTTAAAGATTTGTAATGAACCATCAGTATTATACTTTCTTCTAAATACCCACTTACATCCTATAGGCTTTGATCTTGGAGGCAAATCAACCAAGACCCAAGTATTGTTAGATAATATTGAGTCCATTTCATCATTTATTACTTCTTTCCAAAAAATAGAATCTTTTGAAGCCATAGCCTCTTTGAATGTTTGAGGATCACCCTCTATATTCATAACAATAGGAATCTTGTTTCTTACAGAATTCTAAGTTCCTTATACCAAAAAGGTGATAGTCTGAGAAGAAATAAAATCTAGACCTAAGTCCTTTTCTTTTCTTACTCTCAGGCTCTTCCTTGGTTCAATAAACTTTTTGTCGCTTAGACATTTATTATTTTGATTATTTATTTCTTGTAAAATATTAGTCTCATTTTGGGGATACTCTGAATTAGAAGTTGAATCATTGATAAATTTATTTTCAATAAATTCTACTTCTCTTGATTCAACAACTACATTAAGTACTAAGTCTAATATTCTATATGCTTTAGAATTTTGAGCATATCCTATTAAAGTGCCTCTTATGGCTCTTGGCCCCAATTTGGTTCTCTTTTGATCAGGAACTCGATAAAAGGCTAAACACCCCCACACTTTAAGATAATTTAAATTAGGTTTTCTTCCTTTCTAAATTTCATAAGGAGAAACCTTTCTATGTCTTGATGGTATTCTATTATGTATATGACATGATGTCAATAATGCTTCACCCGATAATTGTAAGGCAATTTTGCATTTAGTAATATTGAATTAACTATATCCACTAAGGTACGGTTTTTTCTTTCCGCCAAACCATTTTTTTGCGAGTATATGGAGCGGAAGATTCATGTACAATATCATGTAATTCACAAAAGTGATCAAATTCATTAGAAAAATATTCTCCACCTCGATCACTACGAAGAACTTTTATTTTCTTATTATGCATATTTTCTACTTCCATTTTATATTTCTTAAACATTTCAAAAGCTTCATCTTTATTTCTAAGCAAATACACATAAGTAAATCTAGAACAATCATCATTAAAAGTTATAAAAGAACTTTTTCCTCCTCTAGTAATATTGCCATTTAGTTCACAAATATCACTATGAATCAACTCCAATAACTGTGTATTTCTTTCAACTTTAGGAAAAGGTTTCTTAGTAATTTTGGATTGTATGCAAATATCACATTTCTTATTAAAATCCTTGTTACTAAGATCAATATAGTTATTCTTTTGCATATATTCAATTGATTTGTAATTTAAGGGTGCTAATCTACTATGCCATAAATCACAAGAATCAACAATATATAATGAAATATTCACTTTATTAATACTAAGTTTAAACATGTCTTCAGTACAATATTCTTTTCCTACAAATACATCATTCTTAAGCAATATCACTTTATCGGATTCCATTACAACTTTGAATCCTTTCTTACACAAGAGACTAATAGAAACTAAATTTTTTCTCAAATTTGGAACATGAAGTGCATTTATTAAACTTAATTTCTTTCCAGATGTAAAATTCAATTCCACAGTTCCTTGACCACAAACTTTGGCTGAGTTGTCATTACCCATTAAGACCTCTCTATTGTTCACTTCTTCATATATTTTGAATTGGTTGCGATCATTGCAAATGTGAACAGTAGCCCTTGAATCTAACCACCATTCAAGTGATTTTCCTTGTGTTGCTATGTTAACTTTTGTAACCATGCCAATATGCATATTTTGTACTTTTTCTACAACCATAGCAATTAGATCCTTCTCTTCCACTAAGTTGGTCTTTGGTACTTCCTTTTTCAGAAGTCTACATTCTTTGATATAGTGTCCTTTCTTGTGACAATGATGAAACTCTCTTTGTCTCTTCTTATCTTGCTTTGAATCTTTAGAGAACTTTCTTTTCTTCTTATTGGTGTTGTTTTCACCAATATGATTCACTTTAGAACTTTGAGAAAGATACACAACATCACGTTTTCGAGTTTTCTCCTCTATACGTATATGCCTTAGTAATTTCTCAATTGTGAAGTCCTCACTAAGATGTAAAAGTTTCTTCCTATAACAATTCCAATATGAAGGCAATTTTGAAATAATTGCTCCAACATGTAATGATTCAGGGATCACCACTTGTAGATCACGAAGTCTACTTACAAGGATTTGTAATTCGTGAATTTGATCCATGACAGGCATAGTATCATTCATAATAAATTCAAAATATTTCTTCATAATAAACTTATCTGTTCCTTGTCGTTCGGTATTATACTTTTCTTCTAAAGATTTCCAAATCTCTAAGGTTGATTGAATTGACATGTAGAGATCATAAAGTTGGTCGGATAAAGTATTGAGAATATGACCTCGACATGTAAAAGTATTTTCGTCACGTTTCTTTTTCAATTGAACAATATTTTCTTTCTCTTTCGGTGTAGAATTTTCAGTGACATCGGCAATTGGTGTAGTCTTTGGGTCAATCACATATACAAGATTGAGAAGTGAAAGAAGAAACATCATCTTGTCTTTCCAACGGTTGAAGTTTGTTCCATCAAAGCGATCTAATTTGACAAACTCTTGATTTATGACCTTGAACGTAGTGATTTGATCTCGTGCCATCTTCAAGAAATATCTCTCTAAAATTGTTGGATATATTAGTATGAGAAGATGACAAAATCTTATATTTGTGTAGTGGTTTCAAGGCACGATTAGATCGCTTTCTTTAAAGAGATATTTGTCCCCATACTTAGTTGCTATAGGGTTGATGACAATACTCTCCTAGGATACAATGAAACTTAAGAATTTCTTAATTAGCAATAGTAAAAAATTCTCAACTCTCTTGAACAAAGAAAATTTCTTAATAGTTGATTAAAATGTACACTTAGTACTTATCTTTCTAAAATAGTGGATAAGGACTTATTTATACATATTGCACGTAGCAATTATGATTAGTTACGTATATAAATGGTTGTGTCTTTTCTATTGCCAATAGATACAATATTTTGAACATACACAATTCTTAAAGAGTTGTGTCCCTTTAGCCAATAGACACAATATTTTGAACATACACAATTTTTAAAAGGTTGTGTCCCTTCAACCAAATGGTACTAAACGATTAGTAACCGTTTATTAATATTAATAATAATATTAATAATAATATCAATAATATTAATAATATTAATTAATCAAATTTGTAAATTCCCTTCATTATAGAAATGGTGGTATTAGTTACAAGAAGATCTCAAAAATAAAATTGATGCTAAAGAGATACTGTCCAAAACAATGATTCTGACTTGATTACTGTGAAGGACAAGGAACGAGACCATATCTAGAGACACGAGAAGAGCCCCTCACAAATTGTTGCAGCGTCTATATTGAAAAAGTTCAAACTAAAAGATGACATGCTTTTCTCTTTCTTCTTCTTCTTTTTTTTCTTTTTTTATTTTTTTTCAAAATCTATTCATATTTTTTGTTTTTTTACTGGTTGTTTTCATATTCTTATGATTAGGAGATCTCTAATTTACCTTTGATGTTGGATGTCTTTGTAACGGAAATTATTTTTAATATAAAAATTGAAATTGTGTTTTAGTTGAATATTGACATATAAAGTATATTATAATATTATAGAAATAATTCAACACGCTCTTCGCGTGTTGGTTAGGATATTGCCAGGTGGATAACAGACTCTTTACGTGTTGTAATTTCACGTGTTGACTCTTCACCTACAAAATCTACCTACTTATAAATATATCAAATAATTCTATTTCCAACAAAAAAAACTAATATCTTTTTCATATAAAAAAAATTAGTCTCCTTGTAAGGAATTTTTATTTTTTTTAGTAAATTAAAATCTATCTTTAAAAAAAATTGCTGCACATAAACATTAATTTAATTTAAATAAAAGTAAACGATTAAATTAATTTCAGCAAATTTTAAATAAAATATTTTAATTTTTAATAAAATTTTATTGCTCCCAATATTTCTAAAAATTACTCAAGTAAAGTATGTTAGTTTTCTATTATTTTCAATTAAATTTTAATACGTGATTCGACAGATAATTTATAATGAATTTTATCATAACATCATTAAATAAAAGATTATGATAATATAATTTAGTTTCTTTCGAAAGGTCAAATGAACTAATTCAACTAGCAAAAATAATTTTTGAGAAGGTTTAATTATTTTGTTGATCTCTATAGTTTTGCGAAATTTTTAATTAGATTTTTATATTTTTTTTTAATTGAGTCACTGAATCAAATTTTTCTTCAATTGAGTTTTTTATGAAAATAATTGGCTTAATTGTATAAAGACCCAACTAAAAAAATTGGTGTAGAAACTCAAATAAAAAAAAAAACATAAAAATTCAATTAAAAAAAATTTGGTACAAAGACTCAATTAAAAAAATATATAAAAACCTAATAAAAACCTAATTATAAAAGATTCAAAATTTGTTGGAAAAAAATATGAAATCTAAAATTTCTTAGATCAATTAAGATAACTAAAGAAAATCTCTGTAACAACATTACATGGTTTTGGGAAAACCAAATATTCCCTAAATGCCATTAAATCCAAGGCACGATTTCTGCCAACGAAAACAAGCAATATTGGCACCAAAACAGATTAAATTCCAAGCACGATTTTTACACTTCCTTTTATAAACCCTAATCAAACAAACCTCCCGCATTTCACTTTCTGTATCTGACCATTTCTAATTCTGTCTCTCTCTAACACCCGCCCACACACACTCACTCACTCACTCTGTCACTCACTTACCCTTTCCCTCTCTTCTGCGATGCGTCCGTCGCAGCCCCGCCGCCTTCCACCCAAGGCCGCCTCTCTCGACCCCAAAATCTGGCGTGCATGCGCCGGAGCATCCGTTCACATCCCCGCCGTGCATTCTAGGGTTTACTACTTTCCGCAGGGCCATCTTGAACAAGCCTTCCCCCCTTCCCTTCACAACAACCACCACAACCATCACCTGAACCCTCTCATTCGCACACTCCCGTTCGTCCTTTGCCGCGTCTCTTCCGTTCAATTCCTCGCCGATCCCCTCTCCGACGAGGTATTCGCTAAGCTCCTGCTAAGTCCCATAGCCGCCGACGATCGTTCCTCCTCAACCAGCGAGGATCGACCTGCGGAAGAACCGGATTCCATTGGCGGGAACAGGGTCTCCTCGTTTGCAAAGATTCTGACCCCGTCCGACGCAAATAACGGTGGCGGCTTCTCCGTGCCGAGATTCTGCGCGGACTCCATTTTCCCCGCTCTCGACTTCAACGCCGACCCGCCGGTACAGGTTCTCTCCGTCACCGACGTTCACGGCGCCACCTGGGACTTTCGTCACATTTACCGTGGAACCCCCCGGCGGCACCTCCTGACAACCGGTTGGAGCAAGTTCGTGAACCACAAGAAGCTCGTCGCCGGTGACTCCGTCGTGTTTTTGAAAAACTCCCAGGGCTCCTTGTTCGTCGGCATTAGGCGTACCTTGCGATTCTCTGCCGTGCTGAAGGAGGATCGAGACCCGTGGCTGGAGGAAGAGGAGGAAGAGGATAACAGCAGTGATCCTCCGGTGTTTACGAGGGACGGGAGGGGGAAGGTGACGTTGAAGGCGGTTGCAGAGGCTGCGGAATTGGCGGCGAGGACCATGCCGTTCGAGGTAGTATATTATCCAAGGGCTGGGTGGTCGGATTTCGTGGTGAAGGCTGAGGCTGTTGAGGCAGCAATGAAGGCGGGTTGGTGTCCTGGAATGAGAGTGAAAATGGCTGTGGAGACTGAGGATGCTTCTAGAATGACCTGGTTTCAGGGGACGGTGTCTTCAGCCTCGGTTCCTGATAATGGGCCTTGGAGGGGTTCTCCTTGGCGTATGCTTCAGGTTTGCTATTTGCCTAAGCTAATGAATGCCGTTGCTTTGTTTTTCAGATGTGTTATTATATGTTTGTTGCGTCCATGGAATTGATAAGGCCCCGTTAAGTAACCGCCCATGATAGAAATAGTGATAAATAATCGATTGACACAAACTTGTATATTTTGGAGACAAGGACAACGGACACAACTTTTTTCTTTTCTTGTCTACTCTAATCCCAGTGTCTTTGTATATATGTCCTCGAAAATTTACCAATCACCTGTTAAATGTTTTGCGTGGATATCAGATGATCGGTTTTGACCCACAAAAAAAGGGAAAAAAAATTCTAATGATCAAATGGAACATAATGGAATGGAATATAACGGATAGGGTGGAATGGCATGAAGATTTAGTTGGAATGGATTAAGATCGGTGTTCTGTTTCATTTCCCTTCTATTCTATTTCGTTCTGTTCCATCCATCTCATCTATACAAACAAAGCACTGTTGATAGCTGATAAGAGAGTTTGATGGAGAGTTGAGATTGGAAATCAGACACATGTTGAGGTAATATGGAAGTTGTGTGTAAGTAGTTACAAATGCCAAGTCTTATTTAAGTTGAGTTTGTGCAGAAAGAAACATGATGCTTAGGGATCTAGAGCTGTTTTCTGTGTTCTACTAATAGATAGTATTCATCCATGCATGTATAGTCTAGGATTGAATTTTGCCACTAATAGCATATTGAACATGGGTATTTATGGTTAGATAAATAAAAAAAAAATAAAAAAGCCAAAAGTGGGCAACTTAGTAACATCGTTTGGAATGGTAAGCCTTTGAATCAGAGAGGTTACAAAATTTGATACACCGTATCCTGCAACGGATCTTGAACCCTTATGTACCCAGATTGCATACGTGGTTATACTTGCATTCTCAAATTCTTGATAAGCATTACTGGAAATCTCTCTCTTCATGCATGTATCTGGATGTGTTAGATTATGCTGGGTAAATTCCAAGGATGATCATTTTTTCCTGCAGTTTCTTATTAATTGATATTTATAGTGTTATATGTGAGAACAATTTCTTTTTCATACTAAAAAAATTTTTCTACTGTGCTATCTAGATTCTATAGTTTATCATCTATCTCAGCTGACTGATGTTGGCTTCTTACCATTCATGATCTCAATCTTATAGGTTACATGGGACGAACCTGAGGTCCTGCAGAATGCAAAGCGAATCAGTCCGTGGCAGGTGGAACTTATTTCCACCACACCTACACTGCATACAGTGTTTCCCCCCACAAAAAAGTTTAGAGCTGGGGCATTAAGTGATTTAGAAGGAGACCCTTACTTCCCTATAGCAGGGTTCACTAACTCAACAATGGAACACCTGAGTCAAACATTGTTGGGTTATAATACTTTTCCTGCTGGCATGCAGGGAGCCAGGCATGATCTATTTTCTCCATCAAGTTTTTCCAACTTTTTAAATGATAACTCTCATCTGCATATGGGTAGCAGTTTCTTTGGGAAGACTACAGAGCCTATGTTAAGTACTGTGTCAACAGAGTTAAACATTGGCAACTGCCAATCTGGCGATCTGTCACCAGATAGCCCAAGTAGTTTGCGTTCATTTGGCCCAGAGTTTACTGGGACCAACAATAGCAACGTCCCGAAAATTGGTTCTGGTTCATTTCTGCTGTTTGGTAAGATCATAAAACCTGTTGAGGTTGAGTTGCATGATGCTGGTTGCATTGCAGATGATGGCTGTAAGAGCAGCACTGAAACTGAATGCATTGACAAGCCAGTGGGTCATTCTTTGACTTACTCAACATTGCTCAGGCTTGATGTAGAAAGCCAACAACCCTCACAAGTTGAGGCATGTTATCTGTGAAGTTGTGATGGAGATATGTAGCTGTACAGGTATGCTTATATATCTCGGTGTGTGATCAGTTATCACTACTCCTCTATGAATGATTTATTGAAAAAGTTATAATCACTGAAGGGATTAATTTTATCCTTTTGCTGTTTATTTGCTCTGCTGCACTGTCTCAAATCCACAAATCATATTTGAAGTATACCTTAATAATGATGGCCTGGTTATTCTGACTTCTGACTATTCCATAAACATCTACTTTCCTCTAAGGAGTGCTTGTGGTCTCATATTTGATTAGATCATGTTAATATTATTCTAAGCTGCTGAGTATTATGAGAATTGGTTCATTATATGCATGTTTCTGAGTTGAAAAGTTTTCATAAATCTATTTACACAATATCTTTTCTAAATTATTTTTTGAGAAATGCAACTTAAAACTGGAGCTTTTCATTTCATGAAATTCAATTGGAATTTATGATTTAGTTTAGGTTTAGTTTTTGTTTCCTATTCCATTCTCTAATTACAATCTTCAGCTTTTAAGATTATGAAGAAAATAATTAAACAAGATATTCCTGTTCTCATTTTTCAGTTCAAGTTTTACTATCTTTTCCATACAACTCTGAAAAGCATGAAATAGATACCAAAGGAATCCCTATAATTCTTGCTTGAATTGTGTTTGCTCTCTATGTTAGATGAATAAAATTTCTTTCAGCGTTTGTAATTTCTCCTGATTGTGATGATGGCCTTTCGTGCAGGTAATTAAAGTGTACGCAGGCAGAAGGAGAGAGAGAGAGGCTGTGAATCTGTGATTACTCTGTTGACCTATTAGTGGTAAACTTGTAATGTATATGTTTGCCGTTGATGCTTTGTTTGTTTTCTTCCAACTTGAAAGATTGAAACAAACTAGCTGATACTCGGTTTGTTTGTGACGTGATATTTGACGAACTGTGAAATGCTTCCACTGGTTTTCTGTCGTACATATTGTTGAGTACTAAGTTTCCAAAACCAATATAATTACTTAGTTGTAAGAACGAGCCATGAACTGAAACATTCAAACCAAACAACTAACAAACCGTATCTCAAGATCATTCATGATCATAGAATGAAATGAACACAATAAAAGGATTCTCAACACAAAACAACTTGTTACATACATTCATGGTTTTGAAAATCGGTTCAAACGGGTTGGTCGGACCGGTCAAATTAGAAACCGGAAAGCTTAGCGGATCGGTTAATAAACATAACCTTTGGATTAAAAATTGCTTTTGGACCATTGAACCGGTTGAAAATTGCTTTTTGGACTGTTTAACTGGTCAAGAATAGCTCGATTGAACCGAATTGAAATTCGGTCGGTTCTCACAATGTCTAAACACAACGTTGTTTGGGAAAATTAAAACAAGAGAACAAAACCCTAGTTTCCCTAAGTATTCAGCATCTCCTTCTCGTCCTTTACTCCCGAAGCTCAACTCCTTAGCCTCGTCTTCACTGTCAGAGGCGCTCAATCCAGCCCGTCGCATTTGCTTCAAACTGCCGTCTCCAATGCTTAAGCTCGTCTCCTCCATCGTACAACCCCTATTCTGCCGTGCCAATTCTGTTCCTCTACGCTCCAGGCTTCAGCTCTCCTCTACTCTAGTTTCACCGCGCTTTAGCCCTCCGTTTTGCTCCCTCTCCCTCACCTTTGTGCTCTATTATCTGGAATGTATTTTTTTAGTGATTGCTCTTTTTTTTTTGTTTTAATTATTCAATTAATCAATTATTGTGTTATTACTCTGATTATTGTCTTAATGGTTTAGGATTGTTAACTTGTTATTACTGTGATTGTTCAATTTAATTTTTCTTGTTCATACTATGATTTTCTATTCGTGATTTTGTTTAAGTTGTTAAATTTCTAAATTGTTAGGTTGTGTTTTAATTTGCTAAGTTATTTAGATTTTTAATTTGTTGAATTTTCTATTCAAGTCTAATTCTTGTCAATTTACTAAATTGTTATTGTTGTGTACCTATTGTTGTCCTTGAGATAGTTGGGTTGTTGTGTTCTTGCTACTTAATCTACAGATTGAAAGTGTACATGAAATTTTAGTTATCAAAATTAAACCGAAGTTTGATTATGTCAAATGACTGGGTTACTAGTCGAATTGTTTAATCCATTAGTAATTAAATAAATAACATAGAAAATTATAATAAAATCATAATTTAAATAATAAAAATGAAAATACATTAAGATAATGGTTCACATCACTTAAATTTAATTAAATTAGATATTATAATATAATTCATGCTTTATATATAACATATATGATTATGAGAATTAAATATAACAAAACAATCTTTAGTTTAGAGGCAAGCAATGCTTTAATATGATGGATAATGTTAAAGTGAAGAGTGATGTGTTGGTGACGAGTCAAAAATTGATTTTTTTAAAATAAAAAAATTTACTGATAAAAATTTATACATATGTCTATTTTAAATTTATTAAAAAGCTTTGCTCTTCATCTAATTTTACTTTTCACTAAAAAAAATTTCTTATATGATATATATAATTATTAGTACCATACGGAATAAGAGAACACTTGGCTTATTGGCAAAACGGGAGCTTTTAAAGCCTTGATCTGTCCAAGGTTCAAGATTCAAGATTCGGTCCTAGTTTTGGTTATTATTTGACATAAAATAAACTAGTAAAAAATATTTTTGAATTAATTGGTTTATATTAAGCAACAAAATGTTTTTAAAATATTGTTACCACATTCAATATACTTAAAAATGTGAAGTATGAATACTTGAAGAAAGGTAGCCTCCATTAATAGAAACTCTCTTCTTTTGATATGTCCTCGATAGAAACCGTAAAGAAACTTGAATAGGAAACAGATTCAACTCTGTTTGCCTTATCTTTATTATTATCGTTGTTATTGTCGTCTCTGTCTATGGGATTTTTGAGAGAAGAACAACTTTCGGATTCCTTAGCCTTTCTCCTCTGATTAGGGGAGTAATTGAGATCCCACATTCTTGACTCGTGTAGATTTTGGAATTGGGAAAAAGCAGTGAATGCTTGGATTTCAATGTACATATAGAGATTGCAATAGGTTGGAGATGTATAATTGACATGACATGTCACAGTCGTTGTTGCCATGTAAGCAATATCGTTTGCAATTGCCATCCACCTTGGCTATTTTTGATAACAGAGACCACATTTCTTTATGTTTTGCTAATTTTGTCACATTTTAAAATAGAGGAAATGTTCAAAATGGTCCCTGAATTTTAAATCGGTATTCAATTTAGTCATTGATTTTTATAAATGACCAACTAAATCCCTTAAATTCAGAAACGTGCATCTCCGTTAGTCTCTCGCAAAAGTGTCGTCTAAACGTTGCTGATGTGGAACGTTAACTGCCATGTGGGCATTCCAGCTGTATGCTGATGTGTGCCAAGGTTGAATTTGATTCAAATTGGTATATAGAATTACCTAATATTACCCAAATTAGTCCATTTCAATTATAAAACCCTAATTGTCTTCCCTTCTTCAAACTGTATGCTATGTTCTTCTGTTTTTCGACTCTCCTTCTCTTCTCGACTCTCCTTCTCTTCTTCGACCTCTCTTCTTCGCCCTAAAATCCAAATTGATTTCTTGTCTGTGTGAGTGATGATGGGTGGTGGCGAGAGAAGCCAAAGTAGCTCAAGTAGGAACAACTATGCAGGCAGACCTTATGGCAACAAAGGAATGCACAATATGGGAGGTAAGAATGCTGTTTTCTGTAATGACGAGCTTCGAATAGTGATGAAGTACTCAACAACGACAGAAAATTCTAGTAGACCATTTTATGGTTGTCCGAATTATGAGGTAAGGTTATGACTGTGAAGAAAATGTTAAGATGGTTTGAGTTTGAGTTTGGATTCACCTACATTTTTTACTTTGCAGTATAGAATTCATTGTAATTTTTTTTGCTGGGCTGATGGATGTGAAGAACAAGTTTGTGCAACACCCATTCCACTAGAAGTTTTGCATGAGTTAAGTTGGAGGATGACAAGCTTGGAGAGTGATGTTAAGACCGTGAAGATGATGACAATGGTGCTGCTGGCTTCTGTAGTTACTTTTGGTGTGTGTTTAGGTTTTAGTTTGTCGGGGTTTATATTCAACAAATGATGATTATGTTATTAAATTTTAAATTTCTTAAGTGGTACGTAATGTCTTGATGAAGATGGAATGAAACGAAATGAAACACTAATTTGACATGAGTTCAACTTTTGATGCTACACTTATTCTACTAAGATTGTGTTCAACTAAACCAGAAATAGATAAATCATAACATGAACTAAACCAAAAACTTCATTAATTTAACATAACTAATTCTGGAACATAAAACAAGTGTTGTTTGTGCTAAAGCACATTGTGCATAACATACTATCACAACCCAAAACATCATAGGACATAACAACATTCAAATGCCATGCATACAGGTTTCAAAGGTTACATTACAAAAAGACAGGATTGTTTAACCATAGCATTCAACTACAACATGAACTCAAAAAGCCATTACACTTTGTGCTAGTTAGACATTTTTTCTTGGTGGGTTGAATCTTGGAGTTGGAACAAATTTCAAGAAGGATGCCAGTTTTTCAGAGGTTGCTGCACTAGCTCCTTGAATAGTCTTTCTTAAAATCTTAGTTGGATGTGGATCAGCCGCAGCAGTGAATGAAGTTGTCCTCTTGACAGGGAGTTTGTTTATGCGTCTCTCACTTTTAGTTCTTAGATGCCCTTTCTTGGCATTCTTTGTAGTCTTTGCAGCCTATGATATCAATAACAACAATAAAAGTGTCATTATATGGATGATGACACTGTCAAGAATCATATTAGCTGACCAAAAACATATCCTCTCAAGTTAACAAGAAAATGGATTTGTTTGTTTCTAGATTTATTAACCCAAGCGCTAATTTTGATTAATGTTTTTAATATTATTATTACCTGAGTTGCAGGTTCTTGTTCAGCTCTTGGACCCCCTTCAGCAGCAACTTCTGTTTGAGTAACAATTTATCCTCCTTCAGCACTAACCTCACATTCTTCAGTAACAACCTTACCTTTGTTACCTTTAGAACCAATGTCACCCTTATTTGCAGCATCTTCAGCAGCCTTTGCAGCAGCTGCTAGCTCATCAGCCTTTTGTTTCTTTGCTATTCTACAACTCCTTGTTGTGTGACCAACATCTCCACATGTCTTGCAGGTGAATTTGCCATATTTTCTCTTCAATTTTGTTGCAGTGCGCTCTTGGCTCCCCCGAACAGGTGCCTCATGTGCATCTCCACATCTGAAGTTTACAGCACAATGCACAAAACAGACAGGATTAATCATTTTGTCGCAAAACAACCATATTGCAAAGAACTAGAAATCAACTATATTTGTAATAAGAATGCATATATTTACTTCCTATTTTTGGTCCCGGATCATTCCTCGACAATTTTGATATTAGAAATCTACGCTCTCTAACTTAGCTATAGGAGTCGCATAAATTTTTGGTACTTTTGAAGTTCAACATTTCTGTGGTAAATCATTGTAACTCATGCCTTTATTCTTTTGCACACAGACTATGGACTCGTTGAAGAGTGATGAGTATCTACAACTGTTTCGTCTTCCACCAGATGGAGTATGTGATTTTCAGTCTTTTGAAGTTAGTTGTTCTAATTTCTAAGGTTTTACTTATTGGTTTACTGATTACTGATATAGGATACAATTGAATTGAGTTGAACAATATTCTATTTTTGTTCAATTCACTTTCACTTTATTGTTAAATAAACGAATGAAAAACCATGGAGCAAAGTATGCCAGGCAAGAGGTGCTAAGAATGGTTGGATTTGACTCTTAAAGTAACAAGTTTTAGATTTAACAAAATACAAATACATTCATGGATACAAGCAACTAAATTGCATAGACAAGCAGAGTAGTACATAGTTTTATATTTAAGATGCAAATACATGTATAAATACATTTGAATCTAATGAAGTTAATTTATTTATTTATTTATAAATGGTTCAAATGCTACAATTTAGTAGTGAAAAGAGAAAAGGAGTAGTTACAACAGATAAGGAACAACAAGTTAGAAGGATAGGAGTCAATTATGAACTTATGACAGTTCTAACAAATTTTCTATTACTCTGTTTTTGGCAAACAGTGTACACACACTTTTCAGTTTACAATTTTCACTGAATTTTTCATTCACTCTTCTGTTATCCCCCCTTCTTTTTTCATCAAGAATTCTCATTCGAAAGTTCCATAACAAAGTGCATTTCACAAATTAAATAAAGAATCCTAATAATTAATGGAGAAATAGAATCCAAAACCGACTATAACTTAAACCAGATTATGATTTATGTGGTTATAAGTTTCATTTTAGAAACCCTAAACCCTAATATTTGCGCCATCAACAACCACAACATTCTAAACAACTCCCTTACATATACAACAACGCATTCACACATAAGTATCAAGAACCCTCAATGAAAAACAAAAAATGGAAGAGAATGATCAACTTGAACTGTTACCTCTCACCGTCGGCCGTGTACGAATGTGATGCTTCGTCGATAACTCCTTCACTGACCGGAGAGAACAGATTCTAAGGATGATCCTCGGCGAGCAAATGTGAGTGGAAAGTATGGGAGAATGAACGGACAGAGAAGAAGAGAAAGTTTTTCTGAAGTTTTGGTGGGAAACGTTGAAGTGCAATGGGGGACCAACAAGAATTGTTTATTCAAAGGGGGAGAAGATGTTATTTGAAACGACGTCGTTTTACACATTTAGGGCATCCACTCCTTCAACGACGTCATTTAATGGAATGCCCACATGGCAGTTAACGTTCCGCATCAGCAACGTTTAGACGGCACATCTGCGAGGAACTAACGGAGACGCACGTTTCTGAATTTAAGGGATTTAGTTGGTCATTTATAAAAATCAAAGATTAAATTGAATACCGATTTGAAATTTAAGGACCATTTTGGGCATTTACTCTTTTAAAATATTCTCAAAATATTTTGTTATTAACATAAAGCAAGAATATTTTTTTATCGGTTATTAGATAATTTAAAGACATTTTTTTTTTGGTTTACCTGATGTGGCAAGTTGCTGCTTTTTCATTCAGATAGAATTGTGCTTTGCACTTAAATTTGTGACCCTTTTTGTTAGTATTTTTTAGTTTAGATTTTTTTCATAAAAAACACTATGTAAAAAATAATAATTACAAATCAATTATTTGATATTTCTATATATATTATTTAATTTATTTTTAATATATTTTTTATATTTTAATATATATTTTATATAAATAATTAATTTAATAATTAATTTTTATATACACCTAACATAATTAAAAAATAAAGTACAGAAAAAAAGGAAGTATGCATGACAACAACAAAATGTTATTCCTAAGTGGGGAACAACGCCAAAATATTCCAAGTTAAAAACATTGTCCCCAATCCATCTACCCATCTGAGAAGACAATTTATATCTCACTTGTTTGTTTATATCTTGCATATCCTATGGGCCAGGAATTAATGCTATATCTTCACGGTAATATTAAAATAAAAAAAATTAGAACTTATTTTATTTAATATTTATTAATTATTACAATAACTAATGAAAGTTAAATAAAGTAAATTTTGATTGTTTTTGACTAATTTTTTTTAATTATTAAATATTTTTGATATCCTTATAGATTTGTTTAAATTAAGGTTTAAATCTTCATTTTACATTAATCTAAAAAGTTTTTATGTAATACCTTTACTATCAGAATGTCACGCTTTTGGGTGCGCCACTCTAATAGCAGGGATATTATGTCGACTCTCATATATTAATAATAAGGTATGAGCCTTTACGCATAAATCTATCGATGGTTTTACTAAAAATTTAAAAATTTTTCAACAAGAACAAACAACACATATTCACATACTTAATATTAATAATACATTATAGTATTACATACAAAAGCAATTACAAAACCCATCCCTCTGAATAAAACTTTAACTAACAAGGCGATGGAAAAATAAATTCTAACAACTCAACTTGTAAACACAATCTCCTATGCTCCTGTAGCTCCGTACTACACCTTCGCATCTATAGCTAAAAGGGTTGAAAATAGGGGGTAAGAATTGGGGAGTTCTTAATAGGGTCGGGCTGTATAGTTATGTTCATTTTATTACCATAGCTAACGGCAACGAGCAATATAATACATTTAGACTTAACAAATAAAGAACACAGAAATCAAACAATCATATAGCACACCCACAATCACAAACAAATATGCGCAAACAAGTATGATGCATGTCTGTCCTAAATAGGCCATGAGCTCATGCATCGGTTGTCTACTCGCAACCCGATGTTACTCAGAGTGAATCCCAAATATGGTTTTTCTACTGTGTCAGTCAGGCAAATTGGTATCATCATGGGCGAATCCATATCCGTCAGGATAACTTGGCATCACGGGTTATCCGTGTCAGTTAGGCTAAATCACAATAATGTCGCTAGCATTTCTATGTGCATTGACAAACCCTATTTTTAAGGTTTATCTTGTATGGATTTTGAGGGTTTTATCAATGGTCTTTCACACTTATTCATATAAAAATGCATGATTTTGTGTTCCTTTCCCAACTTTGCTTCATGGGTGAAAACATGCTTCTTTTACATCAAATTGGATATATTTTAATCTTCTTCTATTACCATTCGATACCGTGATCTGTTTGTTAAGTGATTTCAGAGCTTATAGGGCAAGGATAACTTGGAAGAGAGGGAGGAAAAATGCATAAAAGAAAGGAGCATGGAAAATGGAGCTTTGGAGTTTTGAGCAGTGACGCGTACGCATGCCTTGTGCGTACGCGTGGATGCGCGCCTGGTGCACGAATTTGTAATTCGCACAACTAACCAGCAAGTGCACTGGGTCGTCCAAGTAATACCTTACGTGAGTAAGGGTCGATCCCACGGAGATTATTGGTTTGAAGCAATCAATGTTTATTTTATTAATCTTAGTCAGGAGGCCAATAAGGTTATTTGGATTTAATTGTAAGAAGTCAAAGTATTTAAAATTGTAAGAAAAAAAGAGAGAATCAAATCGTTACTTGTTGTGCAGTAATGGGAAATATGTTGGAGTTTTGGAGATGCTTTGTCCTCTGAATTTCTGCAATGTAATATTCAACTCAATTGTTTGTAAAGCACGTCTACGGCAAGCTGTATGTAGGGCATCACCATTGTCAGTGGCTACTTCCCATCCTCTCAGTGAAAACGTTCCAGATGCTCTGTCACAGCACGGCTAATCAGCTGTCGGTTCTCGATCATGTTGGAATAGGATCCATTGATCCTTTTGCGTTTGTCATCACGCCCAGCAATCGCGAGTTTGAAGCGCGTCATAGCCATTCAATCCTTGAATCCTACTCGGAATACCACAGATAAGGTTTAGACCTTCCGGATCCTCAAGAGTGGCCGCCATCAATTCTAGCTTATACCGCGGAGATTCTGATTAAGGAATCTAAGAGAAGTTCATTCAGTCTGATGTAGAATGGAAGTGTTTGTCAGGCACACGTTCATAGATTGAAGGAGGTGATGAGTGTCACGGATCATCACCTCTTTCACAATTAAGTGCGAATAAACATCTTAGATCGGACCATACACACGTTTGAGTGAAATAGAAACAATTGCATTAATTCATCGAGACGCTGCAGAGCTCCTCACCCCCAACAATGGAGTTTAGAGACTCATGCCATCACAAAGTATGTAATTCAGATCTGAAAATGTCATGAGGTACAAGATAAATCTCTAAAAGTTGTTTAAATAGTAAACTGGTAACCTAGGTTTACAGAATATGAGTAAACTAAGATAATTGGTGCAGAAATCCACTCCTGGGGCCCACTTGGTGTGTGCTGGGGCTGAGACTAAAGCTATCCACGAGTAGAGGCCTTTCTTGGAGTTAAACTCCAAGTTATGACGTGTTTTGGGCGTTCAACTCCGGATCATGACATTTTTCTGGCGTTTAACTCCAGACAGCGGCATGAACTTGGCGTTCAACGCCATGTTACGTCGTCTATCTTCACGCAAAGTATGGACTATTATATATTGCTGGAAAGCCCTGGATGTCTACTTTCCAACGCCGTTGAGAGCGCGCCAATTGGACTCTTGTAGCTCCAAAAAATCCATTCCGAGTGCAGGGAGGTCAGGATCCAACAGCATCAGCAGTCCTTTTTCAGCCTAACTCAGATTTTTGCTCAGCTCCCTCAATTTCAGCCAGAAAATACCTGAAATCACAGAAAAACACACAAACTCATAGTAAAGTCCAGAAATATGATTTTTGCATAAAAACTAATAATATTCTACTAAAAACTAATTAAAACATACTAAAATCTACATGAAATTACCCCCAAAAAGCGTATAAAATATCCGCTCATCACAACACCAAAATTAAACTGTTGCTTGTCCTCAAGCAACTAGATGAATAAAAGAGGATAAAAAGAAATCAAGAAGCAATAATATCTCAGAGTTTTAAGTGAAGCTCAGATTCTAATTAGATGAGCGGGGCTAGTAGCTTTTTGCTTCCAGACAGTTTTGGCATCTCACTTTATCCTTTGAAATTCAGAATGATTGGCATCCATAGGAACTCAGAAGTCAGATAGTATTATTGATTTTCCTAGTTAAGTATGTTGATTCTTGAACACAGCTACTTTTATGAGTCTTGGCCGTGGCCCTAAGCACTTTGTTTTCCAGTATTACCACCAGATACACAAATGCCACAGACACATAACTGGGTGAACCTTTTCAGATTGTGACTCAGCTTTGCTAGAGTTCCCAGTTAGAGGTGTCCAGAGCTCTTAAGCACACTCTTTTTGCTTTGGATCACGACTTTAACCACTCAGTCTCAAGCTTTTCACTTGGACCTTCATGACACAAGCACATGGTTAGGGACAGCTTGATTTAGCCGCTTAGGCCTGGATTTTATTTCCTTAGGCCCTCCTATCCATTGATGCTCAAAGCCTTGGATCCTTTTTACCCTTGCCTTTTGGTTTTAAGGGCTATTGGCTTTTTCTGCTTGCTTTTTCTTTTTCTTTCTATTTTTTTTCGCCACTTTTTTTTTTCACAAGCTTTTGCTTTTTCACTGCTTTTTCTTGCTTCAAGAATCAATTTCATGATTTTTCAGATCATCAATAACATTTCTCTTTGTTCATCATTCTTTCAAGAGCCAACAATTTTAACATTCATAAACAACAAGATCAAAAATATGCACTGTTCAAGCATTCATTTAGAAGACAAAAAGTATTGCCACCACATATAAATAATTAGAATTTTCCTTATTAAGAACTCGAAAAAAATTAAATTGCCTCTTTATTCTACAAATCTACTATTTTATTCATGTTTGATGATGATGGGAAAAATAAATTATAACTTAATTGGAAATAAAACCAAAATAGATATGCTAATTACTACTACTCCTATATAACTTCTAAGGTAAAATCCTATAATAATACTATCACAGAGTTAAAGCTAGAATTAGAACTTAACAACCTATATTTTGGGAAGTGGATGTTCCTCTAGTCTGTAGGGTGCCTTCAAGAATTAATTTCTGACGCTTCAGCTCCCTTAAGTTCACATCCTTGCTCTTCTTGTTCCCTTAGGTGCCATGATCTTGATGAGTTTTAGCTCAGTGATCATGGCAACTCACACCAAACTTAGAGGTTTGCTTGTCCTCAAGCAAAAGAAAGGACAGGAGAGGAATAGAGGGAGAGGCAATTTCGAAATCCAAAAGATATGATGAGTTGAAAAAGATTTGAAAAAGATTTGGATTGGAAAAAGATTTGGGTTTATGAATTAAGATATATTTAAAATTTTGAAACATGGATTTTTAGAAATTAGGGATTTTAGAAATTAGGATTAAAATCTTTGGAATTGAAAGATGATATTTTGAAACATGTTTATGCAAGAAATCATGAATTGAAACATAAAAATTTTGAAAAAATATAAAGAAAAACGAATTTGTACCTCCTCCCACCATCCTGGCGTTAAACGCCCACATGATGCATGTTTTGGGCGTTTAACGCCCAATTGTTGCTTCTCCTGGGCGTTCAACGCCCAGATGATGCTTCTTTCTGGCGTTGAACGCCAGGAAGTCCTTTGTCACTGGGCATTTTTCTGAACGCCCAGGATGCTAACAGTCTGGCGTTAAACGCCCAGAAGGTGCTTCTTTCTGGCGTTCAACGCCCAGAAGATGCTCCTTTCTGGCGTTTAACGCCCAGATGGCTACCCTTACTGGCGTTGAACGCCCAGTGGGTGCTTCTTTTGGGCGTTCAACGCCCAAAATGTTTCTTACTGGCTTTTTTCATGCCAGTGAGCTTCCAAACTTCCCTGTAACTCTGTGACTTTAATCAATTGCTATTTCACCTTTTGAAGATACTCTGGCATCTACCTGTAAAACTTAATCAATTAGAAAAAAAACAAATAAAATTAAATTTTGTGAATGGCTGGGTTGCCTCCCAGCAAGCGCTTCTTTAATGTCATTAGTTGGACTATTACTGAGCTTTTAATCAAGTCTCAGTTTTGAGCATTCTTGCTCAAAATTGCCTTCAAGATAATGTTTAACTCTCTGTCCATTAACAATGAACGTTTTGTTAGAGTCATTATCCTGAAGCTCTACGTATCCATATGGTGACACACTTGTAATTACATATGGACCTCTCCACCGGGATTTTAATTTCCCAGGGAATAATTTGAGCCTAGAATTGAATAGTAGAACTTTCTGCCCTGGCTCAAAGACTCTGGATGACAATTTCTTATCATTCCATCTTTTTGCTTTCCCCTTGTAAATTTTTGCATTCTCGAAAGCATTGAGTCTAAATTCCTCTAGCTCATTTAACTGGAGCAATCGTTTTTCTCCAACTAACTTGGCATCAAGGTTTAGGAATCTGGTTGCCCAGTAGGCCTTGTGTTCCAGTTCCACTGGCAAGTGACATGCCTTTCCATACACAAGCTGGTATGGAGAGGTCCCTATAGGGGTCTTAAATGCTGTTCTGTATGCCCACAGAGCATCATCCAAGCTTCTTGCCCAATCCCTTCTACGGTTAATTACAGTCCGTTCCAGGATTCTTTTGAGTTCTCTATTTGAGACTTCAGCTTGCCCATTAGTTTGTGGGTGATATGAAGTAGCTACCCTGTGGCTGACCCCATAACGTACCAGAGCAGAGTAAAGCTGTTTATTGCAGAAATGAGTGCCCCCATCACTGATTAATACTCTAGGGATACCAAATCTGCTGAAGATGTGTTTCTGGAGGAATTTTAACACTGTTTTAGTGTCATTAGTGGGTGTTGCAATAGCCTCCACCCATTTGGATACATAATCCACTGCCACCAGAATATAAGTGTTTGAGTATGATGGTGGGAAAGGTCCCATGAAGTCAATGCCCCATACATCAAACAACTCAATCTCCAAGATCCCTTGTTAAGGCATGGCATAACTGTGAGGTAGATTGCCGGATCTTTGGCAACTGTCACAATTAAGCACAAACGCTCGGGAGTCTTTATAGAGAGTAGGCCAGTAGAAGCCACTTTGGAGGACTCTTGTGGCTGTTCATTCACTTCCAAAATGTCCTCCATACTGTGATCCATGGCAATGCCAAAGGATCTTCTGTGCTTCTTCTTTAGGCACACATCTACGGATTACTCCGTCTGCACATCTCTTAAAGAGATACGGTTCATCCCAAAGATAATACTTTGCATCTGTGATCAGCTTTTTTGATTGCTGTCTACTGTACTCTTTGGGTATGAATCTCACTGCCTTGTAGTTTGCAATGTCTGCAAACCACGACACTTCCTGGATGGCAAACAGTTGCTCATCCAGAAAGGTTTCAGAGATCTCAGTGAGAGGGAAGGACGTCCCTTCCACTGGTTCTATTCGGGACAGGTGATCTGCTACTTGATTCTCTGTCCCTTTTCTGTCTCTTATTTCTATATCAAACTCTTGTAGAAGCAACACCCATCTTATAAGTCTGGGCTTTGAATCCTGCTTTGTGAGTAGATATTTAAGAGCAGCATGATCAGTATACACAATCACTTTTGATCCTACTAAATAGGATCTGAATTTGTCAATGGCGTAAACCACTGCAAGTAGCTCTTTTTCTGTGGTTGTGTAATTCTTCTGTGCGTTATTTAAAACACGGCTGGCATAGTAAATAACGTGCAGAAGCTTGTCATGCCTTTGTCCCAACACTGCACCAATGGCATGGTCACTGGCATCACACATCAATTCAAATGGTAATGTCCAGTCTGGTGCAGAGATGATTGGTGCTGTGACCAATTTAGCTTTCAGAGTCTCAAATGCTTGCAGACACTCTTTATCAAATATAAATGGCGTGTCAGTAGCTAGCAGGTTGCTCAGAGGTTTGGCGATTTTTGAAAAATCCTTTATAAACCTCCTATAGAATCCTGCATGCCCCAGAAAGCTTCTGATTGCCTTAACATTGGCAGGTGGTGGTAATTTTTCAATTACTTCTACCTTAGCTTGATCCACCTCTATTCCCTTGTTCGAAATTTTGTGCCCAAGGACAATTCCTTCAGTCACCATAAAGTGACATTTTTCCCAGTTTAAAACCAGGTTAGTCTCTTGGCATCTTTTCAGAACAAGTGCTAAATGGTTAAGGCAGGAGCTGAATGAGTCTCCAAATACTGAGAAGTCATCCATGAAGACTTCCAGGAATTTTTCCACCATATCAGAGAAAATTGAGAGCATGCACCTCTGAAAGGTTGCAGGTGCATTGCACAGGCCAAATGGCATCCTTCTGTAAGCAAATACTCCAGATGGACATGTGAATGCCGTTTTCTCTTGATCCTGGGGATCTACTGCAATTTGATTATAACCTGAATATCCATCCAGGAAGCAGTAGTATTCATGACCTGCTAGTCTTTCTAGCATCTGGTCTATGAATGGTAAAGGAAAATGATTCTTTCTGGTGGCTGTATTGAGCCTTCTATAATCAATGCACATACGCCACCCTGTAACTGTCCTTGTAAGAACTAGTTCATTTTTTTCATTATGAACCACTGTCATGCCTCCTTTCTTAGGGACAACTTGGACAGGGCTCACCCAGGGGCTGTCAGAAATAGGATAAATAATCCCAGCCTCTAGTAATTTAGTGACCTCTTTCTGCACCACTTCTTTCATAGCTGGATTCAGCCGCCTTTGTGGTTGAACCACTGGCTTGGCGTCATCCTCCAGCAAGATTTTGTGCATGCATCTGGCTGGGCTAATGCCCTTAAGATCACTAATGGACCACCCAAGAGCTGTCTTGTGCGTCCTTAGCACTTGAATTAGTGCTTCCTCTTCCTGTGGCTCTAAGGTAGAGCTTATAATTACAGGAAAGGTATCACCTTCTCCCAGAAATGCATATTTCAGGGATGGTGGTAATGGTTTGAGTTCGGGTTTTGGAGGTTTCTCCTCTTCTTGAGGGATTTTCAGAGGTTCTATTATCTTCCCTGATTCCTCCAAATCAGGCTGAACATCTTTAAAGATGTCCTCTAGCTCTGATTCGAGACTCTCAGCCATATTGACCTCTCTTACCAGAGAGTCAATAATATCAACACTCATGCAGTCATTTGGGGTGTCTGGATGTTGCATGGCTTTGACAACATTCAACTTAAACTCCTCCTCATTGACTCTCAAGGTTACTTCCCCTTTTTGGACATCAATAAGGGTTCGGCCAGTGGCTAGGAAAGGTCTTCCTAGAATGAGAGTTGCACTCTTGTGCTCCTCCATTTCCAGCACCACAAAGTCAGTAGGAAAGGCGAATGGCCCGACCTTGACAATCATGTCTTCAATCACTCCTGATGGGTATTTAATGGAGCCATCAGCAAGTTGAAGACATATCCTGGTTGGTTTGATTTCTTCAGTCAAACCAAGCTTTCTGATAGTAGATGCAGGTATTAGATTGATACTTGCCCCAAGATCACATAAAGCTTGCTTGGTACAAATACCTTCTAATGTGCATGGTATCATAAAGCTTCCAGGATCTTTAAGCTTCTCAGGTAAGCTTTTCAGAATGACTGCACTGCATTCTTCAGTGAGGTAAACTTTTTCAGTTTCCCTCCAATCCTTCTTATGACTTAAGATCTCTTTCATAAACTTAGCATAAGATGGTATTTGCTCAAGTGCTTCTGCAAACGGAATCTTTATTTCAAGAGTCCTGAGATAGTCTGCAAAGCGGGCAAATTGCTTATCCTGTTCCGCTTGGCGGAGTTTTTGAGGATAAGGCATTTTGGCTTTGTATTCCTCAACCTTAGTTGCTGCAGGTTTATTACCTACAGAAGTGGGTTGGGAAGCCTTTTTAGAAGGGTTGTTATCAGCACTTGTATGTGACTGATCACCCACTGGCATTTGAATGCCAGGGGTGGAAGCTGGAGTGGCGTTAGACGCCACTTCCTTATTTGTTACTGGCGTTTGAACGCCAGAACCATGTTCCCTTTGGGCGTTCAACGCCGGATTCATGCTTGTTTCTGGCGTTGAACGTCAGGAATGAGCATGGTCTGGGCGTTCAGCGCCAGCATCATTCCTCTCTGGGCTCTGATTGTCCTTAGAGGGATTTTGAGTAGACATCTGTTCATTTCTTGGCTTCTTGCTGCTTTGAAGTGAGGTATTTAATGTTTTCCCACTTCTTAATTGTACTGCTTGGCATTCTTCTGCTATTTGTTTTGACAGTTGCTTTTCTGTCTGCTTTAATTGTGCTTCCATATTCCTGTTAGCCATTCTTGTTTCCTGTAATATTTCCTTGAATTCGGCTAGCTGCTGAGTTAGAAAGTCTAAATGCTGATTAAATTCATTAGCCTGATCCACCGGACTGAGTTCAGCAGTTACTGTTCTAGCTTCTTCTTTCATGGAAGATTCACTGTTTAGATACAGATGCTGATTTCTGGCAACTGTATCAATAAGCTCTTGAGCTTCTTCAATTATTTTTCTCATATGTATAGATCCACCAGCTGAGTGGTCTAGAGAAATCTGAGCTTTTTCTGTAAGCCCATAGTAAAAGATGTCTAATTGCACCCATTCTGAAAACATTTCAGAGGGGCATTTTCTTAGCATCTCTCTGTATCTCTCCCAGGCATCATAAAGGGATTCATTATCTCCTTGTTTGAAGCCTTGGATGCTTAGCCTTAGCTGTGTCATCCGTTTTGGAGGGAAATAGTGATTCAAAAATTTTTCTGACAGCTGTTTCCATGTTTTTATGCTGTTCTTAGGCTGGTTATTTAACCACCTCTTAGCTTGATCTTTTACAGCAAATGGAAACAGTAATAATCTGTAGACATCCTGATCCACTTCTTTATCATGTACTGTGTCAGCAAATTGTAAAAATTGTGCCAGAAACTCTGTAGGTTCTTTATGTGGAAGACCAGAATACTGGCAGTTTTGCTGCACCATGATAATGAGCTGAGGATTCAACTCAAAGCTACTAACTCCAATGGAGGGTATACAGATACTACCCCCATATGAAGCAGTAGTGGGGTTAGCATATGACCCCAGAGTCCTCTTGGATTGTTCATTCCTACTTGCTTCCATGATGGATTACAAGAGATAATTTATATGTTGATTTTATTTATTTTGTAAAAGTGGAATAAATAAAAACGAAATATATAAAAAGAATTTAAAAATATTTTGTGAAAATTTTTCGAAATTTTTTTTTTGAAATTGAAATCTGAAATTTATATAAAAATTTCGAAAATGTAGTTTTAAAATTAGTTAGAAAAGATATTTTTTTTTATTTTTTTTTTGAATTTTATGATGAAAGAGAAAAACACACAAAAGACACAAGACTTAAAATTTTTAGATCTAATGTTCCTTATTTTCGAAAATTTTTTGAGGGAAAACACCAAGGAACACCAAACTTAAAAATTTTAAGATCAAGACACAAGAAAACTCAAGAACACCTTGAAGATTCACAAGAACACCAAAAACAAAAGGAAGAACACCAAACTTAAAATTTTTAGAAAACCTTAATAAAATTTTCGAAAATTATAAAAAGATTAACAAGAAAACACCAAACTTAAAGTTTGGCACAAGATTCAATCCAAGAAAAATTATTTTTGAAAAAGGTTCCAAAGGGTATAACCAATTATCAAGAACAACTTGAAGATCAAGGAAGAACCAAGAACACTAACACGAGAATTTTAGAGAAAATATAAAATATGCAATTAACACCAAACTTAGAATAAGACACTAAATTCACGAAAAATCAACAATTAATTAAGAAAAATAATATTTTTGAAAAGAAATTTTTGAAAAGAAATTATCCTATCAAAATTTAATGACTCTGTAACAACAAAAATAAATCATTCCTGATCTAAGAAATAAAATATGCCTTTAATTGTTCAAACTCAATAATCCCTGGCAACGGCGCCAAAAACTTGGTGCACGAATTTGTAATTCGCACAACTAACCAGCAAGTGCACTGGGTCGTCCAAGTAATACCTTACGTGAGTAAGGGTCGATCCCACGGAGATTATTGGTTTGAAGCAATCAATGTTTATTTTATTAATCTTAGTCAGGAGGCCAATAAGTTTATTTGGATTTAATTGTAAGAAGTCAAAGTATTTAAAATTGTAAGAAAAAAAAGAGAGAATCAAATCGTTACTTGTTGTGCAGTAATGGGAAATATGTTGGAGTTTTGGAGATGCTTTGTCCTCTGAATTTCTGCAATGTAATATTCAGCTCAATTGTTTGTAAAGCACGTCTACGGCAAGCTGTATGTAGGGCATCACCATCGTCAGTGGCTACTTCCCATCCTCTCAGTGAAAACGTTCCAGATGCTCTGTCACAGCACGGCTAATCAGCTGTCGGTTCTCGATCATGTTGGAATAGGATCCATTGATCCTTTTGCGTTTGTCATCACGGCCAGCAATCGCGAGTTTGAAGCGCGTCACAGCCATTCAATCCTTGAATCCTACTCGGAATACCACAGACAAGGTTTAGACCTTCCGGATCCTCAAGAGTGGCCGCCATCAATTCTAGCTTATACCGCGAAGATTCTGATTAAGGAATCTAAGAGAAGTTCATTCAGTCTGATGTAGAACGGAGGTGTTTGTCAGGCACACGTTCATAGATTGAAGGAGGTGATGAGTGTCACGGATCATCACCTCTTTCACAATTAAGCGCGAATAAACATCTTAGATCGGACCATACACACGTTTGAGTGAAATAGAAACAATTGCATTAATTCATCGAGACGCTGCAGAGCTCCTCACCCCCAACAATGGAGTTTAGAGACTCATGCCGTCACAAAGTATGTAATTCAGATCTGAAAATGTCATGAGGTACAAGATAAATCTCTAAAAGTTGTTTAAATAGTAAACTGGTAACCTAGGTTTACAGAATATGAGTAAACTAAGATAATTGGTGCAGAAATCCACTCCTGGGGGCCCACTTGGTGTGTGCTGGGGCTGAGACTAAAGCTATCCACAAGTAGAGGCCTTTCTTGGAGTTAAACTCCAAGTTATGACGTGTTTTGGGCGTTCAACTCCGGATCATGACGTTTTTCTGGCGTTTAACTCCAGACAGCAGCATGAACTTGGCGTTCAACGCCAAGTTACGTCGTCTATCTTCGCGCAAAGTATGGACTATTATATATTGCTGGAAAGCCCTGGATGTCTACTTTCCAACGCCGTTGAGAGCGCGCCAATTGGACTCCTGTAGCTCCAAAAAATCCATTCCGAGTGCAGGGAGGTCAGGATCCAACAGCATCAGCAGTCCTTTTTCAGCCTAACTCAGATTTTTGCTCAGCTCCCTCAATTTCAGCCAGAAAATACCTGAAATCACAGAAAAACACACAAACTCATAGTAAAGTCCAGAAATATGATTTTTGCATAAAAACTAATAATATTCTACTAAAAACTAATTAAAACATACTAAAATCTACATGAAATTACCCCCAAAAAGCGTATAAAATATCCGCTCATCAGCGCCATTGAGACCAATGCGAATGAGCCAAAGCCAAAAGCCGGCGCACTTGCTCGGCTTGCTTTACGCTGGCGCGTGGTTTGCAAAAGCTCCAGGGACGCGTACGCATGTTGTGCGCATACGCGTCGATGTTCGCACGTGATTTTTAAAGAGAAAATATGACCAGCAAATTCAGGTAGTTACAGACCCTGTTTGGGGCAGAGTTCTGGCGGAAAAGGCATAAGAAGACCAAGGATTAAAGGGATTGGGATCCATTCATTCATTTAAAACACATTTAGATATTTTCTTAGTTAGTTACATTTTGTAGAGAGAGAAACTCTCACCTCTCTCTAGGATTTTGCTCTCTCCATTCTAATTTCTCTTGGATTCCTTTAGTGAGATCAATTGCTAATTGACTTTTACTTTGATTCAAGTTGTAGATCTACTCTTCTATTCTCAATTAGTGTTCTTTTGATTCATTCACTTTGGATCTTAGATTTGTGACTTTGTTACTTTGATTTTGATCAATGAAGTGAGGGATTTCATTCAATTGTTTGATTGTTGATGCTTTCTTGAATTCAATTCCTTTTCTTAATTTCATAATGTCTCTTACTATTTCTCACCAATTGTTTGAGGAAATGACAACCCTAGCTATGGAGTAGATTCCTCTTTCTTGGCTTAGGGGTTGAGTTATTGGAAATACTTGAATAGTTAATATCAATTGTTGACTATCAATTGAGAATTGTTAATTGACTTGTAGGCCACTAGAGCTAAACTTCATTAGAACTTGTGACTCAAAGTTGATTACTTTCACTTGACTTTCCTCCATGATTAGGGGTCAACTAAGTGAAGCAATGATTGATTGTTGTTACAATTGAAGGAAGCTATAATGATGGAACTTCTAATGCTCACCCTTAGCCAAGGCTTTTATCATCATTGATTGTTGTTCATTTTTGTTAGCTTAAATTCTTGCATCAAACTCTCAAAAACCACAAAAGACTTCCTAATCAATCATATGCATTCTAAAGCAATTCCTAGGGAAGACGACTCGAGACTAATACTCTCGGTTATAGATTTTAGAATTGTTTGATGTGAAATTTGCTTCCGGTTGGATTATACTCACGATTGGATTTATTGATAATTTCTATACCGGCATAAAAATCTCTCATCAAAATGGCGCCTGATGCAAATGCATATTTGCATTATTAGTTAGTTAGTTTAGTTAGTTTTAGCTTAATTTCACTCATTTTCTCTAAATAAACAAGTCCTTTTATGAGTTTTGTTTCCATGCATGATGATATCAAGGAACATGTTAATTCTAGCCAAATTCATGCAAATGTTTTAAGGAATGCATATATGAATGAGTATGAATGAATCTCATGGAATTGGTGCATGAATTGGTAAGACTTTGAAGCTATTTCCTTTGTTGATGATAGGTGATGAAACAAGGAAGCATGGAAGCAAGAAGGATGCAAGCTGGGCAAGAAGTTGGCGTTGCCAACTTGGAATCCACGTTGCCAACTTGGGATTGGAGTTGCCAACTCCACAACACAAGGCAAGCTTGGCCCTGGAGGCAACCAAGGCAAGAAGTTGGCGTTGCCAACTTAGGATTGGCGTTGCCAACGCCACACACAATCACACCAAGCAAGATTGGCAACCCTGGAGGCAACCAAGGCAAGAAGTTGGCGTTGCCAACTTAGGATTGGCGTTGCCAACGCCACACATACTCACACCAAGCAAGCTTGGCAACCCTGGAGGCAACCAAGGCAAGAAGTTGGCGTTGCCAACTTGGGATCGGCGTTGCCAACGCCACACACAAGCCACAAGCAAGCAAACTTGGCCCTGGAAGCAAGGTTGGCGTTGCCAACTCTAGAACCAAGTTGCCAACGCCACACACAAGCCACAAGCAAGCAAACTTGGCCCTGGAAGCAAGGTTGGCGTTGCCAACTCTAGAACCAAGTTGCCAACGCCACACACAAGCCATGAGCAAGCAAACTTGGCCCTGGAAGCAAGGTTGGCGTTGCCAACTCTAGAACCAAGTTGCCAACGCCACATACAAGACACAAGCAAGGAACTTGGCCCTGGAAGAAGCAAAGTTGGCGTTGCCAACTTGAAGCTGGCGTTGCCAACGCCCACACAAGGAACTTGGCCTTGGATTTGGAGCCTCGAGCACGTTGCCAGCCTAGAGATGAGGGGCGTTTTTGAGGACAACGCAGGCTAACAACGCCAAACAATCAAGCTTGGCCCTGGAAGAAAAGGAGCTGGCGTTGCCAACTCAAGATGGGCGTTGCCAACGCCACACAACCAAGCAACAAATGAAGCCATGGAAGAAAAGGAGCTGGCGTTGCCAACTCAAAAATGGCGTTGCCAACGCCACACAAGAAAGTTTGGCCAGGCACCAAATTTTGGTGCCAACCAGGCTGCCAAACGCCCATTGGCGCACCAACCAGGCTGCCAAACGCCCAATGGCGCACCAACCAGCGTTCTAAACGCCCATTGGCGCACCACTCACGTTGCCAACGCTGGATGGGCGTTGCCAACGCCAAAACAAGGCAGCCTGAACATGTCCACTTCAATGGAAGATATCTTGAGCTACAGAGATCCAAATTGAGTACTTCCAGTTGCGTTGGAAAGCTAACATTCAGAGCTTTCCAACCATATATAATAGTCCATGGTGGAGCACAAGATTGGAGCCAAACCAGAGTCATCTTTAGGCCCTAAAAACAAGAACATGAAGTGAAATTCAAGAAAGCTAGAGATTGGCCTAGGGGTGTGGGTCGAGCACGTTGCCAACGTGCCACAAGGGGGGCGTGTTTTGCAACAACGCCAGCCCCAAGTCCTTGCCTTGGGAGAGTGATGCTCGAGCACGTTGCCAACTTGGGGTTGAGGGTGCGTTATTCACAACAACTTGGCAACAACTTGGCAGCTTGACCTTACCTTCTTTGAGGAACCATAACTTGAGCTAGGAAAGTCCAATTGAGGTGATTCCAGTGGCATTAGAAAATAGACATCAAGAGCTTTCCAATGATGTATGATAGTCCATATTGAAGCTGAAGGTTGACACTCAAATTCTGGGCTACATTTAGCATGAAAGTAAGGCCAAGAAGAGGAAAAGCAAGTTGTTGGCAACAACTTGGGCTAGCAACGCCCAAGTCTCATACTTCATGCCCAGGAAATTGTCCTGCACGTTGCCAACGTGCATTTGGCCTGGAGTTAGTGCCAATAACGCCAAGCCAATGGGCCAGAAACATGATGAATGAACTCTTCCCTTCCAAGTCTAGCAACACTTCCAATTGAGCCAAGAATTCAACAATGAGAAAGCCCACATTGATAACCCAAATTGGAGATCTCTGAAGAGTTTTAGGAGTAGTATAAATAGAAGAGATTGATGTACTTGTAGGGGACTTTTGGACTTTTACACTTTTACTTTACTTTTTACACTTAGTCATTCTTACTCTTTTTAGCACTTGTATTTGGAAACACTTTTGGAACTTCTCTTCTTCATTTTTTTCTTAATCTTCAAGCATTTACTTATTCTTCCTCATCTTTCTTTGAAATTTAGTTTAACTTTGATTGATGGCAATTGTTGTTGAAATTGGAGCTATGATTCACTAAACCCCTTTCATTAGGGGGAGGAGCTCTGTTGGTTGGAATGAATTGGTGAACCCATCTTCTCTTTCTCAATTTTAGTGGTTGATCTAAAGAGGGAACTCTTGTTCTTCAAAGATTCAACCACCATCGAGAGAGGGGTTAATCTATATGAATTATGTGGTGAATTTGATGAATGAGCCACATAATTCAGTTTAGAGTTCATCCTCTTATGATTTCCTCAATCAACATACCTTGGTTAGTATGTGAGATGTAACTCTCCTTGGTTGAGATTTTGGAAATTGTGTGGCTGGATTAAAATTGATCTTCATCTCTTCTCATGAACAATTAGATCACGAGAGTGGCAATTGGCTATGTTGAGAGAGATTGAATCACCAAGAGATTGGGATTCAATCACCCATTTGCCATGGATCTATACCTATGATTGAGAAGGATTTGACTAACATCAATTCATGAAAACTAACATCTCTAATCCCTAATGATCCTCTCTATCATTAACTCTCATTTCTCTTGCTCTAGCTATTTGATTACCCAATTCCCAATCCCTTTCTACATTCTGTCTATTTACTACTCTTGTTATTTACATTCTGTTCATCTACTTCTTGCCATTTACGTTTATGCTCTTTAAATTTCTGCACCCTTTAATTTCTTGCCATTTACCTTTGATGTTATTTAAGTTTCTTGCAATTTAAGTTTCTGTCATTCACTTGCACTTCATTTCTTTATTCTAGTTCTTTACATTCTTTGCCATTTAAATTCTTGCAATTATGTTTAAAAAATCAAAATGCTCATGAAATCAAAACTATGTTTGCTTGACTAAATCTACCATTTAACTAAAGTTGCTTAATCTACCAATCTTCGTGGGATCGACCTCACTCTTAGTGAGTCTTACTACTTGATACGACCCGGTATACTTGCCGGTTGTACGTGAAATCCTAATTTTTACGTATCAGCGCCGTTGTCGGGGAATTGCATATGTGTGCCATGTTATTGGTTAGTGTGAATATGTTGATATGTACATACTTGCATTTCCTCTTGATTGTTTGTTTGTTTGATTAATAGTTAGGATTAGTTTTTTGTTTAGTTCAATTCGTTGTCATGAGCCCTATATCTCCTTCATTGTATGATGCATTCACTACCGAATCCGAGCTTAGCCCCATTTGATCCGGAAATCGAAAGAACTTTACTTCACATTAGGCAAGCTCGAAGGCGGTTAGCCTTTGAGGAAGGTGAAAAAGTTTTTACCAATTCACCAACCATATCCGAGGTCAATTCCGAATCGTCATTTGAAGAAGGCACTATATACTCTTCTGTTGATACTACTAATAGATCTTCTCTTGATCTAGGTGCCGACACTATGGCCGCTCCAAGGAGAGTTACTCTTAAGGAAGCGGGTGCACCGAACTTTGTTCTCCAACCTCTTCATGTGTTTCACCCCAACTTGAATGCAAACTTTGAGCTAAAGACTGCTTTGATCAATCTCCTACCTAAGTTCCACGGCCTTCCCGCACAAGATCCTATTAGACACCTCAAGGACTTTCACGGTGTGTGCTCAACAACTAGGCGGGAAGGATCTGATGAGGTTGCTATATGGTTTTTTTCCTTCCTATTCTCTCTTGAGGGAAGAGCCAAGGAGTGGTTCTACACTTTACCTAGTGAGGTTGTTTCCGATTGGGACTTGCTTAGAAGGGAGTTTCTAGATAAATTCTTGCCCGCAGAAGCAACGGACAAGCTAAGAAAAGAGATCTCATGCATTGTCCAAGGCGATACAGAAACTCTATACGAGTATTGGGAGCGGTTTCACAAGCTTCTAGATTCAGGTCCCAACCACATGATTGATACTCAAGTTTTGCTTAGCTATATGTGTCAAGGAATGAGACCACAAGATAAGACTTTATTGGATGCTTCAAGCAATGGTTCTTTGTCAAAGTATAGGACGGCGGAGGAGGCATGGCGACACATTACCGACTTGGCTGAGTCCACTCCACATGCTAGACTATGGAGGACCTACCATCCAAAGACCGTAAAAGAAGTATCTTCTAGTAGTGAGACCACAGCTGATGAGAAGAGAATTTATGCCAATTCGAAAAACTTGATAAAGTAATTCCGTTGTGAGTATAGTCCAAACCGGTAATGAATCCTCTTAATCAAAATTCAATTCAAGATAATTGATGCGCGTGCATCATTGCCTACTTTTAGTAGTCATTTCAGTAGATTTCTGTTTAGTTTTCATACAAATATTGCCAATATATGAGTAATAGCATGAAAAATCTCTGCATAAAACAAAATCTCAAGCATAGGTGAATTTTAGCTAATATACAGGGTAAATATGATAAAATAGATCACACTAAGTGAAGTTTTGGTTTTGAGTATTATTAGCACACTTAGTATATAAAGATCATCTTGTATGTTACCTTGATGCACTTTGTTTGATTGATTTCAGGCAAAAAGAAGCAGAGAAGAGCCACGTTAGTAGCTACATTAGTGCTACTAACATGAGCACTAACGTGGAAGGAAGGAACGTTGGAACGTTAGTGGGAACGTTAATGGCATTAACTTTGAAGAAGGGCCAACGTTAGTCGAAAAAGTGAGTGCCACTAACGTTTGCAAAGGTGCAAAAAGACCTACGTTAACAGCCACGTTAACTAAGTTAACGTGGAAGGAAAGGGAGATGCCAACGTTGGTGGAAAAAGTGAGTGCCACTAACGTTGGCGAAGCAAAAAGACCCACGTTAACAACCACGTTAACTAAGTTAACATGGTAGTTAACGTGGAAGGAAAGGGAGATGCCAACGTTAGTGGAAAAAGTGAGTGCCACTAACATTGGCGAAGCAAAAAAGACCCACGTTAACTAAGTTAACGTGGTAGTTAACGTGGGCAAAAGTCCCACCTGGCAGCCTGACCATGCCTTCTTCAAACACGCATAACTTGAGCCACAAAGCTCTAAATGAGGTGATTCCAGTGGCATTGGAAAATAGGATTCTATAGCTTTCCAAGCATATATGGCACTACATGATTGACACTAAATTTGAGGGAGAAAACCTGCCTCGAAAGTGCAAAGATAAACATGGTATCAACCTGTAGTAAGGCCAACTGACCTCTTCATCTTCCAAGAAGTGTAACTCGAGTTGTAGAGCTTCAAATGATGCGCTGTCAAAAGCGTTGGAAAGTAGACATCCAGAGCTTTCCAACAATATATAATAGTATGGGGTGGACATTGATTTTGAGCCCCTGATCGCTAGCGTTATTGTGACTCACGTTTTCCACTAACGCTAGTCGCTAGCGTTAACGTGACTCACGTTTTCCATTAACGCTAGCGACTATGCCAGCGACCATGTCCACTTCAAAGAAGCATAACTTGAGTTACAGAGATCCAATTGAGGTGATTTTAGTTGTGTTAGAAAGCTGACATTCAGAATTTTCCAAAGATATATAATAGTCTATAGTGGGCATGAAATTGGAGCACAAACAAGAGGCATCTTTTAAGCCCCAAAAACACCAAAGCAATAAAGCCAAGTCACCCTGGACCTCAATTTGATTCACTTCTCTTGGACCACCCAACCTCACGCAAGCAAGCCCACAATTGTCAACCACTCAAGGCCACAAGAAGCATCTAGAATATGAATTTTCATTTAATTGTAATTTGCTTTTAATTTCATTTTGTAATTTAGGAGAGCCTATATAAAGGCCTTAATCTTTACATTTAAAAGGGACTGGATGGGAAATTGAAGGAAGGGGGAGAGAGTGAAGACCAATTCGAATTTCTGTGAATTGGCACACTCCAAGGGGAGTGGGTCTTCGGACCCCTCCCCTCAACCACTCTTCTTCCTTTTCTCTTCTTTTCTTCCTTAGGAGTAGTTTCTTTTCTTTGTACCTTCCATTTATGAATTTTGAAGTTTCTATTTCAGTTTAATCTTTATCTTTATTTTTCTGCACTTTCTTTCTTTTCTATTTTGGTAGAGCAATGATCAACTAACTCTTTTCATTGGGTTAGAGAGCTCTATTGTGATTCAATGGATCAATTATAGTTTTCATTCTTCTTCTTCTTTCTTTTCTCTTGATCTTACTAGAAAGCTTTCAATCTTAATTCAATTGATTAGTTGTCTTGGAAAAGAAACTCTCCATAATTGGATCTCTTCGGAACCTTGGAAGAGGAATGAAGAGATCATGCTAGAATTGCTTTCTCATGCTGGACCAATTTGGGTTGGGATGGATATGTGACTATAATCTTACCAATACTTGAATTGGGAAATGTATGTGGTATAATTAGTGACCATACTTCATCTCTTCTCATGAGCAATTGACCAAGGAATTGGCTATTGATCAAGATTTGAGAGATTGGATTACCAAGGAATTGGAATCCAATCACTTAAGATTGCCAAGGAGATCAATGAATGCATTGATTGAGGGAGAGATGAGAATGAACTTGATTCAGAGGATTGCAATATCTCTTGATCCCAATGTTCATTTTATTTTTAGTTCTTACATTTACTTTTCTTGCCATTTTACTCTTCTGCACTTTATAGCTTTTCTTTACTTTTATGCCATTACATTTTCTTGTTACTTATCACTCCAATATGATTTGTCTAACTAGGATAATCAATTAATCATTGTTTGCTTAATCCGTTAATCTCTGTGGGATTCGACCTCACTCTATTGTGAGTTTCACTTGACGACAATTCGGTATACTTGCCGAAGGGAAATTTGTTGAGAGACAAGTTTCCATGCATCAAGTTTATGGCGCTGTTGCTGGGGATTAATTATGATTAACAAACTACCGGTTGGTTGATTACCTAGATTAGACATTTTCCTTTGTTTTGTTTTGTTCATGTAATTGCTTTGGTTCTTTGTTTTCTATGCTCTCTAACTGTTTGTGTTAATGCCTGATGAGCGGATAATTTGTACGCTTTTTGGCATTGTTTTTAGTATGTTTTTAGTATGTTTTAGTTAGTTTTTAGTATATTTCTATTAGTTTTTAGTTAAAATTCACTTTTCTGGACTTTACTATGTGTTTGTGTGTTTTTCTGTGATTTCAGGTATTTTCTGGCTGAAATTGAGGGACTTGAGCAAAAATCTGATTCAGAGGCTGAAAAGGACTGCAGATGCTATTGGATTCTAACCTCCCTGCACTCAAAGTGGATTTTCTGGAGCTACAGAAGCCCAATTGGTGCGCTCTCAACGGCGTTGGAAAGTAGACATCCTGGGCTTTCCAGAAATGTATAATAGTCCATACTTTGCTCGAGATTTGATGGCCTAAACTGGCGTCCCAAATCAGCTCAAAACTGCCCGGCGTTAAACGCCGGAACTAGCACAAGAATGGGAGTTAAACGCCCAAACTGGCACAAAAGCTGGCGTTTAACTCCAAGAGAAGTCTCTACACGAAAATGCTTCAATGCTCAGCCCAAGCACACACCAAGTGGGCCCAGAAGTGGATTTTTATGTCATTTACTCATCTCTGTAAATCCTAGGCTACTAGTTCTCTACAAATAGGACCTTTTGCTATTGTATTTTCATCTTTGGATCAATTTAGATCTTAGGATCATCTTTGGACATCTAGTTCTTAGATCAGATCTTGGTAGCTTTCTTTAGTCTTATGCTATCTTAGATCATGGGGGCTGGCCTCTCGGCCATGCCTAGACCTTGTTCTTATGTATTTTCAACGGTGGAGTTTCTACACACCATAGATTAAGGTGTGGAGCTCTGCTGTACCTCGAGTATTAATGCAATTACTATTGTTCTTCTATTCAATTCAGCTTATTCTTGTTCCAAGATATTCATTCGCACCCAAGAACGTGATGAATGTGATGATTATGTGACATTCATCATCATTCTCACTTATGAACGAGTGCCTGACAACCACTTCCGTTCTACAAGCAAACAAGCTTGAATGTTTATCTCTTGGATTCCTTAATCAGAATCTTCGTGGTATAAGCTAGAATTGATGGCGGCATTCAAGAGAATCCGGAAGGTCTAAACCTTGTCTATGGTATTCTGAGTAGGATTCAATGATTGAATGACTGTGACGAGCTTCAAACTCCTGAAGGCTGGGCGTTAGTGACAGACGCAAAAGAATCAATGGATTCTATTCCAACCTGATTGAGAACCGACAGATGATTAGCCGTGCCATGACAGGGTGCGTTGAACATTTTCACTGAGAGGACGGGATTGTAGCCACTGACAACGGTGATGCCCAACATACAGCTTGCCATGGAAAGGAGTAAGAAGGATTGGATGAAGACAGTAGGAAAGCAGAGAGACGGAAGGGACAATGCATCTCCATACGCTTATCTGAAATTCTTACCAATGAATTACATAAGTATTTCTATCTTTATCTTTATGTTTTATTCATCATCCATAACCATTTGAGTCTACCTGACTGAGATTTACAAGATGACCATAGCTTGCTTCATACCAACAATCTCCGTGGGATCGACCCTTACTCGTGTAAGGTTTATTACTTAGACGACCCAGTACACTTGCTGGTTAGTTGTGCGAAGTTGTGATAAATAGTTGAGATTGCAATTGAGCGTACCATGTTGATGGCGGCATTGATGATCACAATTTCGTGCACCAAGTTTTTGGCGCCGTTGCCGGGGATTGTTTGAGTTTGGACAACTGACGATTCATCTTGTTGCTTAGATTAGGTATTTTTCAGAATTTTTAAGAATGAATTCTAGTGTTTCATGGTTATGTTTCCATCATCACCAAAGCTGATTGATCCTCATCAATTGAGCTCTTGAATGCAATGTCCTACTGAAGCTTGGCTAGCCATGTCTAATTCCTTTAGACTGAAGCTTTAGACTAACATTGCATGATTCCTGGAATTCTCATTAAGAATTTTGATATCTTTTATTTTCTTCTCCATATAATTTTCGAAAAATCCAAAAAAAAAAATAAAAATATCATAAAAACCAAAAATACTTCTTGTTTGAGTCTAGTGTCTCATTTTAGGTTTGGTGTCAATTGGATGTTTCTATTCTTCTTGCATTTTTCATATGTCTTCAGTGATCTTCAAGATGTTCTTGATGATTTACTTGCTCTGATATTTAAATTCTCTTGTTTTGTGTGTTTTTTGTTTCTCATATGCATTTTCAGTTTGTTAGTGTCGATAGTATACAAACTTCTAAGTTTGGTGTCTTGCATGCATTGTTTATTTGATTTTAGTTGCATTTTGATTATTCCTCATCATTAAAAATCCAAAAAATTTTTTAATTTGTGTCTTTTCAAGTCAATAATACAGAGAATTGAAGATTCAGAACATACTACAGAGGAATTACACAGAAAAAGCTGGGCGTTAAAAACGCCCAGTGAAGAAGGAAAACTGGCGTTTAAACGCCAGCCAAGGTGCCTGGCTGGGCGTTTAACGCCCAAAAGGGGGTGAGTTTTGGGCGTTAAACGCCAGAATGTGCACCATTCTGGGTGTTTAACGCCAGGATGGCACAAGAGGGAAGATTTTGTTTTTAATGCAAATTTTTTTTAAGTTTTCAAAATTTTTCAAAATCAAATCTTTTTCAAATCTTATCTTTTCAATCACATGTTTTCAAAATCAATTTCTTTCTATTTTCAAAAATACTTGCTATCAATTAATGATTTGATTCAACATTTCAAGTATGTTGCCTTTTCTGTTGAGAAAGGTTTAATGCTTGAATCATATCTTTTCTTGTTAGCCAAGTCATTAATTTTCAAAATCAAATCTTTTTAAATTGTTTTTCAAATCATATCTTCTCAATCATGTTTTTTTAAAACCATAGGTTTTCAATCATATCTTTTTAATCACATGTTTTTCAAAATATTTTTCAATCATATCTTTTTGATTTCTAATTTCAAAATCTTTTTCAAAAATCACTTGATTTCTTTTCCACTCTTAGTTTTCGAAAATCAATTAGTATTTTTCAAAATGTTTTTTTTTTAAATCTTTCACTTAATTTTCGAAAATTTCTTCCCCTCTTCTCACATCCTTCTATCTATGGACTAACACTACTCCTCAATGCACAATTCAAACTCCATCTTTCCTTGATAAGTTCGAATTTTCTACCTCTTCCTTCCATTTTTCTTTTCCTCTAACACCTCAAGGAATCTCTATACTGTGACATAGAGGATTCCATATTTTCTTGTTGAGGCTGACCCTGAACCTGAAAGGACCTTGAAGCGAAAGCTAAGAGAAACTAAAGCACAATTCTCTGTAGAGGACCTAACAGAAATTTTCAAAGAAGAAGACATGGCAGCCGAAAACAACAACAATGCCAACAATGCAAGGAAGGTGCTGGGTGACTTTACTGCACCTACTCCCGACTTCTATGGGAGAAGCATCTCTATCCCTGCCATTGGAGCAAACAACTTTGAGCTTAAGCCTCAATTAGTTTCTCTAATGCAACAGAATTGCAAGTTTCATGGACTTCCATTGGAAGATCCTCATCAGTTTCTAGCTGAGTTCTTGCAAATCTGTGACACTGTCAAAACCAATGGGGTGGACCCTGAGGTCTACAGACTTATGCTATTCCCTTTTGCTGTAAGAGACAGAGCTAGGATATGGTTGGACTCACAACCTAAAGAAAGCCTGAACTCTTGGGAAAAGCTAGTCAATGCCTTCTTGGCAAAGTTCTTTCCACCTCAAAAATTGAGTAAGCTTAGAGTGGAAGTCCAAACCTTCAGACAAAAGGAAGGTGAATCCCTCTATGAAGCTTGGGAAAGATACAAACAATTGATCAGAAAGTGTCCTTCTGACATGGTTTCTGAATGGAGCATCATAGGTATCTTCTATGGTGGTCTGTCTGAACTGTCCAAGATGTCATTGGATAGTTCTGCTGGAGGCTCTTCATCTGAAGAAGATGCCTGTAGAAGCTCAAGAACTGATTGAAATGGTTGCAAATAACCAATTCATGTACACTTCTGAAAGGACTCCTGTGAACAATGGGACGAATCAGAAGAAAGGAGTTCTTGAGATTGATACTCTGAATGCCATATTGGCTCAGAACAAAATATTGACTCAGCAAGTCAATATCATTTCTCAAAGTCTGTCTGGAATGCAAGCTGCACCAGACAGTACTAAGGACGCTTCATCTGAAAAAGAAGCTTATGATCCTGAGAACCCTTCAATGGAAGAGGTGAACTACATGGGAGAACCCTATGGAAACACCTATAATCCTTCATGGAGAAATCATCCAAATCTCTCATGGAAGGATCAACAGAGACCTCAACAAGGTTTCAACAACAATAATGGTGGAAGAAACAGGTTGAGCAATGGCAAGCCGTTTCCATCATATTCTCAGCAACAGACAGAGAATTCTAAGCAGAGCCACTCTGACTTAGCAACCATGGTCTCTGATCTAATCAAAACCACTAAAAGTTTCATGACTAAAACAAGGTCCTCCATTAGAAACTTGGAGGCACAAGTGGGTCAGCTGAGTAAGAAAATTACTGAACTCCCTCCTAGCACTCTTCCAAGCAATACAGAAGAGAATACAAAAGGAGAGTGCAAGGCCATTGACATGACCTACATGTCCGAATTTGGAAAGGAGGAAGAGGCATTGAGTGCCACTGAGGAAGGCCTCAATGGACGTTCACTGGCCTCCAATGAGTTCCCCAATGAGGAACCATGGGAATCTGAGGCTCACACTGAGACCATAGAGATTCCAATGGATCTACTTCTGCCATTTATGAGCTCTGATGAGTATTCTTCCTCTGAAGAGGATGAGTATGTCACTGAAGAGCAAGTTGCTAAATACCTTAGAGCAATCATGAAGCTAAATGACAAGTTATTTGGTAATGAGACTTGGGAGGATGAACCCCCTTTGCTCACCAAAGAACTGGATGACTTGTCTAGGCAGAGATTACCTCAAAAGAGACAAGATCCTGGGAAGTTCTCAATACCTTGCGCCATAGGCACCATGACCTTCACGAAGGCTCTGTGTGACCTAGGGTCAAGCATAAACCTCATGCCTCTCTCTGTAATGGAGAAGCTAGGGATCTTTGAGGTACAAGCTGCAAGAATCTCACTAGAGATGGCAGACAATTCAAGAAAACAAGCTTATGGGCTTGTAGAGGATGTTCTGGTAAATATTGAAGACCATTACATCCCTGCTGATTTCATAGTTCTAGAGACTGGGAAGTGCATGGATGAATCCATCATCCTTGGCAGACCCTTCCTAGCCACAGCAAAGGCTGTGATTGATATTGACAGAGGAGAATTGATCATTCAAGTGAATGAAGAATCCCTTGTGTTTAAGGCTCAAGGATATCCCTCTGTAACCATGGAGAGGAAGCATGAAGAGCTTCTCTCAAACCAGAGCCAAACAGAGCCCCCACAGTCAAACTCTAAGTTTGGTGTTGGGAGGCCACAACCAACTTCTAAGTTTGGTGTTGAACCCCCACATTCAAACTCTAAGTTTGGTGTTGGGAGGTTCCAACATTGCTCTGAGCATTTGTGAGGCTCCATGAGAGCCCACTGTCAAGCTACTGACATTAAAGAAGCGCTTGTTGGGAGGCAACCCAATGTTAATTTTATCTATTTTCCTTTGTTATTTTATGTTTTTTGTAGGTTGATGATCATGAAAAGTCATAAAATCAGTTGAAAAAGCAACAACAGAATGAAAAACAGAAAGAAAAACAGCACACCTTGGAGGAAGACCTTGCTGGCGCTTAAACGCCAGGAAGGGTAGCAAATGGGCGTTTAACGCCCAGTCTGGCACCATTTTGGGCGTTTAACGTCAGAAAGGGGCAACAGACTGGCGTCAAACGCCAGGAAAGGGCAAGAAGTTGGTGTTAAACGCCAGAAATGGGCACTAGCCCGGCGTTTAACGCCAGAATTGGCACAGAGAGCATTTTTGCTCGCCACTTGGTGTAGGGATGACTTTTCCTTGACACCTCAGGATCTGTGGACCCCACAGGATCCCCACCTACCCCACCACCCTCTCTCTTCTTCTTCACCCATTCACCAATCACCTCAACACCTCGTCCCCAAAAACCCCTCACCTATCAAATCCCATCTTTCTCTTCACCACTCACATTCATCCTTCATAAAACCTCACCTACCTCACCATTCAAGTTCAAACCACTTTCCCTCCCAAACCCACCCTCCCATAACAGAACCCTACCCCTCTCTCCACCCCTATATAAACCCATCTTCACTCCTTCATTTTCACACAACCTAAACACTACTTCTCCTCATTTGGCCGAACCACAAAGCCATCTCCATCTCCTCTATTTCTTCTTCTTCTACTCTCTTTTTTCTTCTTTTGCTCGAGGACGAGCAAACCTTCTAAGTTTGGTGTGGTAAAAGCATTGCTTTTTATTTTTCTATAACCATTTATGGCATCTAAGGCCGGAGAAACCTCTAGAAAGAGGAAAGGGAAGGCAAAAGCTTCCACCTCCGAGTCATGGGAGATGGAGAGATTCATCTCAAGAGTGCATCAAGACCACTTCTATGAAGTTGTGGCCTTGAAGAAAGTGATCCCCGAGGTCCCTTTCAAACTCAAAAAGAGTGAATATCCAGAGATCCGACATGAGATCCGAAGAAGAGGTTGGGAAGTTCTTACCAACCACATTCAACAAGTCGGAATCTTAATAGTTCAAGAGTTCTATGCCAATGCATGGATCACCAAGAACCATGATCAAAGTGTGAACCCGGACCCAAAGAATTGGCTTGCAATGGTTCGGGGGAAATACTTAGATTTTAGTCTGGAAAATGTAAGGTTGGCATTCAACTTGCCCATGATGCAAGGAGATGAACACCCTTACACTAGAAGGGTCAACTTTGATTAAAGGTTGGACCAAGTCCTCACAGTCATTTGTGAAGAGGGCCCCCAATGGAAGAGAGATTCAAGAGGAAAGTCGGTTCAATTGAGAAGGCATGACCTCAAGCCCGTAGCTAGGGGATGGTTGGAGTTTATCCAACGCTCAATCATTCCCACGAGCAACCGGTCTGAAGTTACTATAGACCGGGCCATCATGATTCATAGCATCATGATTGGAGAGGAAGTAGAAGTTCATGAGGTTATATCCCAAGAACTTTATAAGGTGGCGGACAAGTCCTCTACCTTGGCAAGGTTAGCCTTTCCTCATCTCATTTGTCACCTCTATTATTCAGTTGGAGTTGACATAGAGGGAGACATCCCCATTGATGAGGACAAGCCCATCACTAAGAAAAGGATGGAGCAAACAAGAGATCCCACTCATCATGAAATCCCTGAGATGCCTCAAGGGATGCACCTTCCTCCACAAAACTATTGGGAGCAAATCAACACCTCCCTAGGAGAATTAAGTTCCAACATGGGACAACTAAGGGTGGAGCACCAAGAACATTCCATCCTCCTCCATGAAATTAGAGAAGATCAAAGAATCACGAGAGAGGAGTGGTGGACGAAATTCTGATAAAAGAGTTCTAGGCACTGTTAGAGAAGCTCACAACTCCGTTCAACTTAACCAGCAAGTGTACTGGGTCATCCAAGTAATACCTTACGTGAGTAAGGGTCGATCCTACAGAGATTGTTGGTATGAAGCAAGCTATGGTCACCTTGTAAATCTCAGTTAGGCAGATTAAATTGGTTATGGGTTTCGAAAATTAATAATAAATAGAAAATAAAAAGGGATAGAAATACTTATGTAAATCAATAGTGGGAATTTCAGATAGGCGTATGGAGATGCTGTGCTCCTCTCGTATCTCTACTTTTTTATTACATTCATCCAATCCTTCTTACTCCTTTCCATGGCAAGCTGTATGTAGGGCATCACCATCATCAATGGTTACTTTTAATCCTCTCGGGAAAATGGTCCTATGCGCTGTCACTGCACGGCTAATCGTCTGGAGGCATCACCCTTGTTGATGGCTATATCCCATCCTCTCAGTGAAAATGGTCCAAATGCTCTGTCACAGCACGGCTAATCATCTGTCGGTTCTCAATTAGGTTGGAGTAGAATCCATTGATTCTTTTGCGTTTGTCATCACGCCCAGCCTTCAGGAGTTTGAAGCTCGTCACAGTCATTCAATACCGGAATCCTACTCGGAATACCACAGACAAGGTTAGACTTTCCGGATTCCCGGGATCCTACTCGGAATACCACAGACAAGGTTAGACTTTCCGGATCCCCATGAATGCCGCCATCTATCTAGCTTATACCACGAAGATTCTGTTGGGGAATCTAAGAGATATGCGCCCGGCCTAGAGTAGAACGGAAGTGGTTGTCAATCACGCGCGTTCATAGGTAGGAATGATGATGAGTGTCACAGATCATCACATTCATCAAAGTGTTGTGCAACGTATATCTTGGAATAAGAATAAAAGAGAATTGAATGGAAAGTAATAATAATTGTATTGAAACTTGAGGTACAGAAGAGCTCCACACCCTTAATCTATGGTGTGCAGAAACTCCACCATTGAAAATATATTAGTGAAAGGTTCAGGCATGGCCGAATGGCCAGCCCCCATGAAGCTGATCAAAAGACCGAATGGTCAAAAGATGACTAATACACTAGTAAAAAGTCTTATTTATACTAAACTAGCTACTAGGGTTTACATGAGTAAGTAATTGATGCATAAATTCACTTTCGGGGCCCACTTGGTGTATGCTTGGGCTGAGCTTGATCTATCCACGAGCTGAGGCTTCTCTTGGAGTTGAACTCCAAGTTATAACGTGTTTTGGGCGTTCAACTCCGGATCATGACGTGTTTCTGGCGTTTAACTCCAGACAGCCCCGGACGTTAACTTTCCAACGCAACTGGAACCGTGTCGTTTGGACCTCTGTAGCTAAAGCTATAGCCGTTTGAGTGCGAAGAGTTCAGGCTAGACAGCTTAGCAGTTTCTACAACTTCTTGTATTCCTTCCACTTTTGCATGCTTCTTTTTCATCCTCTGAGCCATTTCTGTCCTGTAATCTCTGAAAACACTTAACACACATATCAAGGCATCTAATGGTGATAAGAGAGGATTAATAATAAGCAAATATAAGTCCAAAGAAGCATGTTTTCAATCAAAGCACATAATTAGGAAGGGAAATGTAAAACATGCAAATAGTATGAATAAGTGGGTAAAGAGTTGATAAAATCCACTCAATTGAACATAAGATAAACCATAAAATAGTGGTTTATCAACCTCCCCACACTTAAACAAAAGCATGTCCTCATGCTAAGCTCAAGAGAAACTATAAAGGAATGAAGAGGAATGGTAGAATGCATGAGATGCAACCTATGAATGCAACTAAATGAAAAATGTTTCTACTTACTTGGTTAAAAGCAAATAAATCCCCAAGAATAAATATGAACTGGATTTCACTAATTCAAATCATAAAAATGAAGTACAAATAGACTTGTAGAAGAAAATAGCTCATGAAAGCCGGGAACAAAGAATCGAGCATCGAACCCTCACTTAGTAGTGTATATCACTCTAATCACTCAAGTGTTTTAGGTTCGATTCTCTCAATTCTCTACTAACCTTGCTTTCTAAGGCTTGCTCTTCATCTAACAATCAACATAAATTTAATGCATAAATACACATATCAAGAGGTCTTTTAAGGGTTGTAATGGGGTTAGGGTCAAGGTAGGATTGTATTTGGCCAAGTGGACTAAAATCTGAATCCTTAATTAACTTAAACTTTCCCACCTAACTTGAACAATCCATGTAATCATAATACAACATCTAACCATCCATTAACCATGTTTTCCACATATTCATGCATTCTAATTTCAAGTATAACTCATATGCATTGCTTTCACCGCTTACTTCGGGGCATTTTGTCCCCTTTCACTTATTTTGCTCTTTTTTTTATATATATATATTTTTTTCTTTTATTTTTCTCAATGCATATGATTAAATTATTGGATGCATGAATTATGTCCCAAACATTTCTTTCACATTTTTTTTAGAAAATTCTAACATACTCAATTTTCAAACCAAATGTTTCCAAACCCACTTTTCCCCACACTTAATTCATAAGCATTCTCACTAGTCTAAGCTAACCAAGGATTCAAATTAAGGACATTATTGTTTTTCGCTTAGAGTTAATGATGTGCTAAAGTAAAGAATAAAGGGGTAAAATAGGCTCAACATTGGTTTGCAAGGGATAATGAAAGGTAAGGCCATATGGGTATGTAAGCTCAGTGAAACAAAGGCCTCAATCATGTAAGTGCATGCATACATCAAATAAATGGAAATATAGAATTAAGCAAGACAAAGATCACAGTTTTAGAGAGAACAACACACACCAAAAATAAAATTATTGGTTGGTAAAATGCAACCAATCAAATAGGCTCAAAATCTCACTGGTTTTGTGTTCGAGCTCTAAACTATGTTCCAAAATAATATTTCTTCAAACACATTTTTCAAAAAATTTTATTCAAATTAGTGAAATACTATAAAAATTTATTGAAAAAGAAGAATATTACTTTAACCAAGTAGTAAAATATGCACAAAAATAATTAAACATGCAAATGCAACAACTAATCTACAAAGAAAATTTAAACATTGGTGTTGAGACAAGAAAGTACTAACCCATGGAGATCGGTATCAACCTCCCCACACTTAAAGATTGCACCATCCTCGGTGCATGCTGAGATGTGCAGGTGGACGGGTTCTCCAACTGACGCTTGTAGATGGAGGCGCCTTAGTTGGAGATCTCTTGGTTCCTTTCCTTGCTGGTGTCTTGTCAGTGGCCTTCTCTTTTCCTTTCTTGGTACCCATGCCTAAGGAAGAAGAAAAAGGAAGAGTGTGAAATATAGAAAACTAAGACCAGAAGGGAGGAAATTCCAAGTGATAAAGAATGCCAAAGGAAAGATGATAGTCCATCTACATGGTAGCTACAACATGTAGGGAAGACAACAATAAAGAGCAATTCAAAATAATTAGATGCATGAGGGTAAAAACATGCAAATAATAGGCATGAGAGGCATAGCTCAAGCATCAAGTAATAAATGTGCCAAATTAAAGAGCATGTGTAATGATGACAATTGTAAATGATAATCCCAAATACATTGGTTGTGCAAGTTAAAATAGGGATGAAAATAATGTAATCCAAATGTATATGAGAGCCATGAGTAAATGTCAATTGTCAAATCTCTTCTCCGAGTAGCCACGTGCTCAAATAAAATAAGGCACTTATCCAAATAAAACTCCAACACCAACGAGAATAATGCAATGAATGAAATATGCAAATAAATGAAATAAAATAAAATAAGAGGGAAGAAGGATGAGAAGAAAAAAGAAAGTGAGAAAGGAGAGAGAAGGAAGAAATTAGGATTAGAAAAGAGAAGATAAGAAAATTGGCACTAATCTGGATAGGTTGTGCAACGCTGGCGACGCGGTCGCGTGGGTGACGCGATCGCGTGGTGCGCGATAAGGTTGGGTGACGCGGACACGTGGGGCACGCGATCGTGTGACTCGATTTATGCTAGTGGCGCGAGTGCAGCCTCGCGGTCGCACAACTCTCTGTTCGAAACTTGGTATTGCCAAAATCCAGGGTGACGCGGTCGCGTGGTCGACGCGATCGCGCGGGTGGCCTTATTTCCAATATGACGCGGACGCGTGGGTGACGCGTTCGCGTGGCAGGGCTTGTGCTGCTAGCATGGGTCCAGCCCAATTTCAGCTCAACTTTCGGCTATATACCCTTTTTACGCCGATTTCAGGTCACGCGGCCGTGTGGGTGACGCCGTCGCGTGGGAGGCTATTTTTCCAAATGACGCGGACGCATCATCGACGTGTTCGCGTGGAGTTAATTTGTGCTAATAGCGCACCTCCAGCCCTGCTCCTGCGTAACTCTCTGTTCAATTTATTATTCTCTCATCTCCTTGCGACGCGAACGCGTCGCTGATGCGGTCGCGTCGCGTGCTCGCTTTTTTTTTAGTCTAAAAAGATGCAGAATGCAGTGTTAATATGAATGTGATGCAAAACTCCAGGTTCAATATAATAAAATAAAATAAAATAAAAAAACGAAATAAAATTGAAAAAGAAACGATCATACCATGGTGGGTTGTCTCCCACCTAGCACTTTTAGTTAAAGTCCTTAAGTTGGACATTTGGTGAGCTCCTTGTTATGGTGGCTTGTGCTTGAACTCATCCAGGAATCTCCACCAATGTTTGTATCTCCAGTAACCTCCGGGGTCCCAAAATAAGCACGTAAAGCCCTTTACGAAGCTTCAAATAGATTCTTAGGCTCCCGGGGTGACAAATGTTAGAACAGATTCCAGGATCCCAAACTTTACCTTTACACCCGTTTTTGTCTTGATCTGCATTTTTCCAACCGGGTGAAAGGTGATTTGAATTCTCACTGCAGCGACCAAACAGCTTCCTAGACCCATTCAGTTAAGCTCTATACCAACCTTTACGTTTAAGCTTAAAGCTTCCAACCATGATGAACCTTGCAGGACAATTCTTACCACTGACCATCTTCCTTTTACTCTTAATGCCACAAAGAGCTCTAAGTTGACCATCCGTCTCCAGTAGCCCATATTCAAGTGGAATTAGAAAGCTATGGGATATGAATTTTACCCACTTGAATGTTGTGAAGGATGATGGCGACTTAGGGGGAGGCATTTTTAATGAAATTGCAAGCTCTACTCCCTTATGCTCTTTTCGGATAACTACCACCTCTTTGCGAACGTCTTCAATTTCAACCTCTTCCTCTTGGTAGCTCTCTTTCAATTCAATCTCCTTTTCATTGCTTTCCAAGGGCATGGGAGGTTGTGCTTCTTCTTCTTGAATCTCCATCTCTTGATCAACCTCTTCCAATTCTTCAACTATGATATGCTTTGGAAGTTGTACACCCTCTTCAGCATCAATTTCAACCATCTTGGAAGGAGGCTCTATGTCTTGTCTTTCCCATGGAGGTTCTGCGTCTCCTAAGTCTTCAACCAACTCTTCTTCTTGAACAATGATAGCTTCTTCTACTTGTTCTAGTATGAATTCATGCTCTGTCTTGTCCACTGGAGTTTCTGGTATCTCCTTTATGCTATGCTCTTCACTAGACTGTCCACATGGGGTTGTGGCTGATCCTTGTGTATTTAAGCGTCTAGAAGCCCATTGAATTAATACTTGCCCCAGTTGTTGAGTGGTTGCCTGAAATCGATCCATTGTTTCCTTGAGACGATCCTTTGCCTCTTGATGCACTCGGTTTTCATAAGTAGGATCATAATGCTCTTGGATTGATGGATATGGAGATGGTGAATATTGAAGTGGTGGTTCTTGTGAGTAATTGGGTTGGAATTGGGGTGGTTCTATATATGGTTCATATGGCTCATAAGGTGGTTGGTATGGTGGTTGAGGGTTAGGGTCATATGGAGGTGAATGGTGGAAAGGGGCTTGTGTGTGTGGTGGTCCAAAGTTATGTTGAGGAAAGGGTTTATAGGCATATGGTGGTGGTTGTTGATAGTCCATTAGAGGTGGTTGTTGCCATGAGGGTTGATCAAATCCTTGTGGCTCCTCCCATCTTTGATTATTCCAACCTTGATGCCTGTTCCTGCAACATAATTGTAACCAGACTCATAGCCAAAGGGGTGAGAGTTCATGGTAGTAAGAGAAAATAAAAACAAAAATTAATAAAAAGAAAATATTTTGAAAAAGATATAGTTTTTGAAAAAGATATGAAAATATTTTTGAAAAAGATATGATTTTTGAAAGAGATAAGATAAGATAAAAAATTTTTTTCTAGTTATCCTTATCAATTGTGATGAGAATTAGATTTTTCTCCCACTTTGTTAACCTCTAACTATGAAGGTAAGTTAAGTGGATGAATTCCAATTTTCAATCAACAATGAGTTTGATAACTCTAGAGTCACCAATTATTTAACCAAAGCCAAAAGGAAAGAAAATTAAAACTGCTCAAATAAAAATGCCTTCAGATGGGAAGTAATAATCATGTAATTAAAAGAAAGCAATAATAACTGAAATATCTCAAATAATATTAATTCAAAGAAAATCATAACATGAAAGAGTTCATGAATTTAATTGGAAAAATAAAAATAAAGAACCTGGGATTGAGAGTCACTCCTAAAACTAAGAGAAATCCTAAATCCTAAGAGAGAGAGGAGAGAACCCCTCTCAAAACTAATCTAAATCATGAGAAGTGAATTATGAGTGAATGATTATGAATACATGCATTTCCCCACTTTATAGCCTCTAATCTGTGTATTCTGGGCTGAAAACTGGGTCAAAAGCAGCCCAGAAGTCACTTCCAGCGCTTTCTGGTCTGTACAGGTCGCGGAAAAGTGACGCGGCTGCATGGCTCACGCGGCCGCGCGGGTTGCGTTCCTGCCAGGTCACGCGTCCGCGTGACTCACGCGTTCGCGTCGCCTGGCGTCGGGGCAGCTATAGCAAATTATATATCAAATCGAAGCCCCGGACGTTAACTTTCCAACGCAATTGAAACCACGTCGTTTGGACCTCTGTAGCTAAAGTTATAGCCGTTTGAGTGCGAAGAGTTCAGGCTGGACAGCTTAGCAGTTTCTCCAACTTCTTGTATTCCTTCCACGTTTGCATGCTTCCTTTTCATCCTCTGAGCCATTTCTGCCCTGTAATCTCTGAAAACACTTAACACACATATCAAGGCATCTAATGGTGATAAGAGAGGATTAATAATAAGCAAATATAAGTTCAAAGAAGCATGTTTTCAATCAATGCACATAATTAGGAAGGGAAATGTAAACATGCAAATAGTATGAATAAGTGGGTAAAGAGTTGATAAAATCCACTCAATTGAGCACAAGATAAACCATAAAATAGTGGTTTATCAACAAGCAAGATTTAAGTTTGGTATTTTGATGCACGTGCATCATTGCCTACTTTTAGTAGTCATTTCAGTAGATTTCTGTTTAGTTTTCATACAAATATTGCCAATATATGAGTAATAGCATGAAAAATCTCTGCATAAAACAAAATCTCAAGCATAGGTGAATTTTAGCTAATATACAGGGTAAATATGATAAAATAGATCACACTAAGTGAAGTTTTAATTTTGAGTATTATTAGCACACTTAGTATATAAAGATCATCTTGTATGTTACCTTGATGCACTTTGTTTGATTGATTTCAGGCCAAAAGAAGCAGAGAAGAGCCACGTTAGTGGCTACGTTAGTGCTACTAACGTGGGCACTAACGTGGAAGGAAGGAAAGTTGGAACGTTAGTGGGAACGTTAATGGCATTAACTTTGAAGAAGGGCCAACGTTAGTGGAAAAAGTGAGTGCCACTAACGTTTGCGAAGGTGCAAAAAGACCCACGTTAACAACCACGTTAACTAAATTAACGTGGTAGTTAACGTGGAAGGAAAGGGAGATGCCAACGTTAGTGGAAAAAGTGAGTGCCACTAATGTTGGCGAAGCAAAAAAGACCCACGTTAACTAAGTTAACGTGGTAGTTAACGTGGGCAAAAGTCCCACCTGGCAGCCTGACTATGCCTTCTTCAAACATGCATAACTTGAGCCACAAAGCTCCAAATGAGATGATTTCAGTGGCATTAGAAAATAGGATTCTATAGCTTTCTAAGCATATATGGCAGTACATGATTGACACTAAATTTGAGGGAGAAAACCTGCCTCGAAAGTGCAAAGATGAACATGGTATCAACCTGTAGTAAGGTCAACTGACCTCTTCACCTTCCAAGAAGTTTAACTCGAGTTGTAGAGCTCCAAATGATGCGCTGTCAATAGCGTTGGAAAGTAGACATCCAGAGCTTTCCAACAACATATAATAGTATGGGGTGGACATTGATTTTGAGCCCCTGATCGCTAGCGTTATTGTGACTCACGTTTTCCACTAACGCTAGTCGCTAGCGTTAACGTGACTCACGTTTTCCATTAAAGCTAGCGACTATGCCAGCGACCATGTCCACTTCAAAGAAGCATAACTTGAGTTACAAAGATCCAATTGAGGTGATTTTAGTTGTGTTAGAAAGCTGACATTCAGAACTTTCCAAAGATATATAATAGTCTATAGTGGGCATGAAATTGGAGCACAAACAAGAGGCATCTTTTAAGCCCCAAAAACACCAAAGCAATAAAGCTAAGTCACCCTGGACCTCAATTTGATTCACTTCTCTTGGACCACCCAACCTCAAGCAAGCAAGCCCACAATTGTCAACCAATCAAGGCCACAAGAAGCATCTAGAATAGGAATTTTCATTTAATTGTAATTTACTTTTAATTTTATTTTGTAATTTAAGAGAGCCTATATAAAGGCCTTAATCTTTACATTCAAAAGGGACTGGATAGGAAATTGAAGGAAGGGGGAGAGAGGGAAGACCAATTCAAATTTCTGTGAATTGGCACACTCCAAGGGGAGTGGGTCTTCGGACCCCTCCCCTCAACCACTCTTCTTCCTTTTCTCTTCTTTTCTTCCTTAGGAGTAGTTTCTTTTCTTTGTACCTTCCATTTATGAATTTTGAAGTTTCAATTTTAGTTTAATCTTTATCTTTATTTTTCTGCACTTTCTTTCTTTTCTATTTTGGTAGAGCAATGATCAACTAACTCTTTTCATTGGGTTAGAGAGCTCTATTGTGATTCAATGGATCAATTATAGTTTTCATTCTTCTTCTTCTTTCTTTTCTCTTGATCTTACTAGAAAGCTTTCAATCTTAATTCAATTGGTTAGTTGTCTTGGAAAAGAAACTCTCCATAATTGGATCTCTTCGGAACCTTGGAAGAGGAATGAAGAGATCATGCTAGAATTGCTTTTTTATGCTGGACCAATTTGGGTTGCGATGGATATGTGACTATAATCTTACCAATACATGAATTGGGAAATGTATGTGGTATAATCAGTGACCATACTTCATCTCTTCTCATGAGCAATTGACCAAGGAATTGGCTATTGATCAAGATTTGAGAGATTGGATTACCAAGGAATTGGAATCCAATCACTTAAGATTGCCAAGGAGATCAATGAATGCATTGATTGAGGGAGAGATGAGAATGAACTTGATCCGGAGGATTGCAATATCTCTTGATCCCAATGTTCATTTTATTTTTAGTTCTTACATTTACTTTTCTTGCCATTTTACTCTTCTGCACTTTATAGCTTTTCTTTACTTTTATGCCATTTACATTTCCTTTTTACTTATCACTCCAATATGATTTGTCTAACTAGGAGAATCAATTAATCATTGTTTGCTTAATCCGTTATTCTCTGTGGGATTCGACCCACTCTATTGTGAGTTTTACTTGACGACAATTCGGTATACTTGCCGAAGAAAAATTTGTTGAGAGACAAGTTTCCATGCATCAATAATGTCACAATTCAAAGAAAATATAAACCGAGAGTATATAGACTCCCGGGTCATTCTCCCTAGGAACTAATGCTAACAAGCGCATACAATTTTGGTTGTGAGAAAGCAAGGAGGGTTTTCAATGGTTGAGAGCAAACAAAATAAAGAAATAAAAGAACAAGACGAAATTGTAATTAATAAACTAATAAAGGAATAAAAGAACTATGTATGTAATTGGTGGACGAAATTGTGAATCATCAATGTTGTATTCTCTGTTGTTGTATGGAATAATTATAATGGCTCTTTACTATGTGTGGACACAACTCCGTTCAACTAACCAGCAAGTGTACTGGGTCATCCAAGTAATACCTTACGTGAGTAAGGGTCGATCCCACAGAGATTGTTGGTATGAAGCAAGCTATAGTCATCTTGTAAATCCTAGTCGGGTAGAGTCAAATGTAATTGGATTAGATATTTAAAAGATAAATAAAATAAAAGGATAGAAATACTTATGTAGATTAATAGTGGGAATTTCAGATAAACAAAACTGAGACTAAAGATGTCTAATACAATAGTAAATTATCCTATTTATACTAGACTAGCTACTAGGGTTTACATGAGTAAGTAATTGATGCATAAATCCACTTCCGGAGCCCACTTGGTGTGTGTTTGGGCTGAGCTTGATCTATCCACGAGCTGAGGCTTCTTTTGGAGTTGAACGCCAAGTTGTAACGTGTTTTGGGCGTTCAACTCCAGGTCGTGACGTGTTTCTTGCGTTTTACTCCAGACAGCAGCATGGAACTGGCGTTGAGCGCCAGTTTACGTTGTCAATTCCCAAATAAAGTATGGACTATTATATATTTCTCGAAAGCTCTGGATGTCTAATTTCCAACGCCGCTGAGAACGCGCCATTTGGAGTTCTATAGCTCCAGAAAATCTATTTCGAGTGCAGGGAGGTCAGATTCCAACAGCATCAGCAGTCCTTTGTCAGCTTCCTTCTCAGAGTTTTGCTCAGGTCCCTCCATTTCAGCCAGAAATTACCTGAAATCATAGAAAAACACACAAACTCATAGTGAAGTCTAGAAATGTGAATTTAACATAAAAACTAATGAAAACATCCCTAAAAGTAGCTTGAACTTACTAAAAACTACCTAAAAACAATGCCAAAAAGCGTATAAATTATCCGCTCATCAGTAATATAAACAAGTAATGCTATAAAGTGATGAAAAAGTGGTTCAAAACATAAATGAAACCTTGAATAGGGATGAGTTATAGAATCCCTTCGTTGCCATAACCACAACTATGATAATTATGATGGATTAATCTCACTAAGTCAACCCTCAAATCGGAGAGTAAGTCAAGTGAGCATAATTGTTATCAATCCACAAGTCCTAGCTAACTTACTAATTACATTAGTAAAAAGCTAGTGTTATTGGAAACAATAACAACTAATAACCCAAGAATTATCACTAAATGTTGGACATTATGGCTCTAGTAATCCATAAACACATTTTTCCCAAGCCAAGGGGTGGAAATTACCCCAAAACTAAGATTGGCATTTCATCAAACACCTAATGGGCATAAACATAAAACATGGCAAAGTTGGTAAATTAATGAGAGCTATAAACCATAAATGATCAAAAGCAATAAAAACAACTCAACAAACATATGAAAGCCATCAAACATCAAATTAAACATCTAGAAATCCAAAATTGCAAAGCAAAGTAAATATTGACAAGAGAAATGGAAATAAAGGAAAGTGTAGAACAAGTAGTACAATAAAATAGAGAATTAAAGAAAAACTTACATTGTAATTGCTATAATCCAAAATCAAACTTGAAGTATAAAATGCTATGAACCCTAATTAAGAACCCGAAGAGAGAAAACCTAAAACTATACTACACTACTCCTACTATGTGTTTTTCCTTTTCTAAGATGGCTTCGTTTGTTATGCGTTGTTGCTCCTTCATATAGCCCTTCATGTCAGCCTCCAAGCCTTCAAAAATGGGCCAAGAAAGTCCCAAAATTGCGAGTCACGTGCATTTTTAATGGAGGCATGCGCTGGTACCTGTGCGGACGCATAGGTCTGTGCATGGGCACAGATGCTGATTTTCCTCCTGTGCATGGGTGATGCACCACAAATTCGTGGTACATCTTGTGCTTAATTGAGTGGATTTTATCCATTAATCTCACATTTATTCATATAAATGCATGTTTTACATTTTCCTTCCGGATTTAGTGCTATGATTGAAAACACGCTTCTTTGGCTTTAGATTTGTTAATTTTAATCCTCTCTTATTACCATTCGATGCCTTGATATGTGTGTTAAGTGATTTCAGGGTTTATAGGGTAGGAATGGTTTAGAGGATGGAAAGGAAACATGTAAAAGCAGAAGGAACGCAAGAAGATGAAGTTGTAAGGAGCGAGCAGCGACGCGTATGCATGGACGAAGCGTACGTGTGACTAGCGCATAGGAGAAGCGATGCGTATGCATAACTGACGCGTACGCGTGATAAGGAATCTCGCCAAACAACGCTCCCGCATGACCTACGCGTACGTGTGACAAGCACGACGTACAACAATTGCAGAAATTGTCCCCAGTGATTTCTGGGCTGTTTTTGACCCAGTTTTTGGCCCAGAAAACATAGATTAGAGGTTGCAGAGTGGGGGAATCTAATTCATAGATCAGATTCAACTCATTATTCATCATTTTAGGTTTTAGATGTATTTTTCTAGAGAGAGAGGCTCTCTCGTCTCTCTTAGATTTTAGGATTTTAGGATTAGCTTTTCTTAAATTCAGATTTCTATCATGCTTTAATTTAGTTTTCTTCTACTCCTATTTGTTCTAGTAGTATAGTTTATCTATCTTCTCTTGTTGATCTATTTATTCTTCAATTTAGTTTATGAATGTTTCATGTTAGATTAATTTTCTATTTAATGCAATTTGAGGTATTTTATATTTATGATTGCTTTTTTCAATTTATGTTATTGATGCTTTCAATTGATTATTTGGATTTAATATTCTCGTATTAATTTTCTATGTTTTTATGTTATGCCCTCCAAGTACTTGACAAAATGCTTAGAAGGATGTTAGAGTAGGATTCTATGTTCATGGCTTGGTTGAGTAATTGGTGACATTTGAGTTATCAAACTCCTTTGTTGATTGATAATTGAAAGTTGCTAATTGATTTGGATTCCACTAAAGCTAGTCTTTCCTTAGGAATTGACTAGGACTTGAGGAATCAAATTGATTAGTCCACTTGACTTTCCTTCATTTGTTGAGGGTTAACTAAGTGGGAGAAATGAACAATTCTCATCACAATTGATAAGGATAACTAGGATAGGATTTCCAGTTCACATACCCTGACAGGAGCTTTTCTAGTCATTTGATTTTCATTACAATTTACTATTCTTGCTTCTTATCTTAAAAACCCCAAAATAGACCTTTACATAACCAATAACAAGAACACTTCCCTACAATTCCTTGAGAGATGACACGAGGTTTAAATACTTCGGTTATTATTTATTAGGGGTTTGTTACTTGTGACAACCAAAACTTTTTGTGTGAAAGGACTCTTGTTGGTTTAGAAACTATACTTTCAACGAGAATTTATTTGTGAAATTATAAACCGTCAAAAAACCCATTGTCAAAAATGGCGCCGTTGCTGGGGAGTTGCAAACGTGTGCCTTATTATTGGTTATTGTAAATATTTGCTTTTTGCTTGTTTGCTAGTTTTTGCTAGTTTAGGAATTAGTTGCTTATTTTTAATACTTTTTATTTTTATTTTCTCTTATTACTATGAACTCTTACCCCTGTGGCTACTAGCATGGTTATAATTATATTGCAGGAAGAGGAGATTATAATGACAACATGCATCAAGGATGGGTGATGGAGTGCAGAAGCTGGTGAATTAAAAATTTATTAAAATGGTTACGTTGCAAGTATAGTTCTTAACTCACCGAAAATCTGCCTATCAATTTAGAAATATGTCACTGAAAGTTTAAATTAAAATTACTGGGAGTTTTAAGTCCCAGGTCGTCTCCCAACGAGTTGCAGAAAAATGTGCTGTTTTATTAATCAGTTATTCCAAAAAGAGTTGAGCTAAGTAAATTGGGATTTAAATTGAGGAATTTTAAATAATAAAAATAAGAGGCCTTGACTGGGAATTGATTGGTTAGAATCTCTATCATTGATGGTGTGATTGTAAGATTAATTTATAATTAATAGTTGTTCTGTTTGGTTATCCCTTACTAGGTAAGAGAAAGTCAAACAAGTGGAAATGCCAGATCTGTTCACAAGTTGCAATCCACTTAGTTCAAAGGGATTGGCGTCGGTGATAGGATAGCAATCCAACATTCAACCCAATTACAAATTTTTCTTTCAATCCTTCCAACTCAAGAGTTCCTTTTAATCAACTCCCCATCAAGTAATGAAACTACTCACACATTGTAAATAAAGAATCCATGGCACATGAAAGGGAATTAAAAGAAGACATGATTATTGGAATGGAATTTAAATTAAAAAGAAATAATCCTTGCATTAATTAATCATAAAAATATCTGAATGACAAAATTGAACATAACAAAGAACATGGAAGAATAAAACCAAGTTAAGAGAACAAACTAGAGTGATGAAATCTTGATGAGGAAAATAACTCTTCTCAATGTTCCAATGCTAAGATCAATTGAAAATTAAAATTCTTAAAACTAGAGAGAAAAAAACCTCAGAGAGTCAAAAACTAGATCTAAACTACTTAATGAATGTTTTCTCTATTGTTTCTGCATATTCTCTGACTCTGGTCTGCTGTTTCGGGCCGAAAATTGGGCCGAAATAGGGTCCAAAATCACTGGTTTCAGATTCTGCAGTTTATGCAGATCGCGCATGTCACGCGATTGCGTCGTTCATGCGGATGCGTCGCTGGCGCTTTTCCTCTTCACGCGTTCGCGTCTTCCACGCTACCGCGTTGCTTGTGCTTTCCAATCCGCACAAGCCATGCGGCCGCGTCACTGCGATTTGCGCTCCTTCGTGCGGTCGCATGAGCCATGCGACCGCGTCACTTTTCGCTGGTTATCTCCTCAAACTCTTGTGTTCCTTCCATTCTTGCTAACTTCCTCTCCAATCTCCATCTCATTCATGCCCTATAAAGCCTGAAACGCTTGACACACAGATTACAGCATCGAATGGAATAAAGGAGAATTAAAATTAAATAATTAAAGTCTCTGGGAAGTAATTTTCAAACATGCAATAAATTCAGGAAGGAAATCTAAATGCATGCTAAATTGACGAATAACTGGGTAAGGATCACGACAAAACCACACAATTAAACACAATATAAACTATAAAATAGTGGTTTATCAATGGGACAACCGAAGATGGGAGGAGCCACATGGATTTGATCAACCCTCTTGGCAACAACCTCCACCAACACACTATGACCAAGAGCCATTCCAAGAAGCATATCAAGATGATGGCTATGGTGAACACTCTTTTGATTATCAATGGTGCACGAAATTGTGATCATCAACAATGGCTCCAAAGACTTGGTGCTCTTAAACATGAATCACACTTTGTCACAACTCTGCACAACTAACCAGCAAGTGTACTGGGTCATCCAAGTAATACCTTACGTGAGTAAGGGTCGATCCCACAGAGATTGTTGGTATGAAGCAAGCTATGGTCATCTTGTAAATCCCAGTCAGGCGGATTTAACTAACTTAAGAGATTATTGATTTTTCGAATAATAATAATAAATAAATAGAAAATAGTTACTCATATAATTCCATTGTGGGAATTTCAGATATGTGCATGGAGATGCTGTGTTCCTTCTTAATCTCTGCTTTCCTACTGCTTTTATCCAATCTCTATCATTCCTTTCTATGGCACGCTGTATGTAGGGCATCACTGTTGTCAATGGCTACATCCCATCCTCTCAGTAAAAATGGTCCAAATGCTCTGTCACAGCACGGCTAATCATCTGCCGGTTCTCGATCATGTCGGAATAGAATCCCTTGATTCTTTTGCGTTTGTCATCACGCCCAACAATCGCGAGTTTGAAGCACGTCACAGTCATTTAATTCCAGAATCCTACTCGGAATACCACAGACAAGGTTAGACTTTTTGGATTCCCATGAATGCCGCCATCAATTCTACCTTATAACACGAAGATTCTGATTAAGGAATCCAAGAGATATGCGCCCGGTCTAAGGTAGAACGCAAGTGGTTGTCAGTCACATGTTCATAGGTGAGAATGATGATGAGTGTCACGGATCATCACATTCATCATGTTGAAGTGCAACGAATATCTTAGAATAAAAACAAGTGGAATTGAATAGAAAATAGTAGTAATTGCATTGAAACTTAAGGTACAGCAGAGCTCCACACCCTTAATCTATGGTGTGTAGAAACTCCACCGTTGAAAATACATAAGTGATGAAGGTTCAGGCATGGCCGAATGGCCAGCCCCCAAACGTGGTCAAAAGATCAAAAATACAATCCCAGACGTCTAATACACTAGTAAAAAGTTCTATTTATACTAAACTAGCTACTAGGGTTTACAGAAGTAATTAATTGATGCATAAATCCACGTGGCTACTAGGGCCCACTTGGTGTATGTTTGGGCTGAGCTTGATCTTTACACGAGCTAAGGCTTATTTTGGAGTTGAACGGCAAGTTGTAACGTGTTTTGGGTGTTCAACTCTGGTTCGTGACGTGTTTCTGGCGTTTGACTCCAGAATGCAGCATGGAACTGGCGTTGAGCGCCAATTTACGTCGTATAATTACGAATAAAGTATGAAGTATTATATATTTCTGGAAAGCTCTAGATGTCTACTTTCCAACGCCATTGAGAGCGCGCCATTTGGAGTTTAGTAGCTCTAGAAAATCCATTTCGAGTGCAGGGAGGTCAGAATCCAACAGCATCAGCAGTCTTTTGTCAGCCTTCTTATCAGAGTTTTGCTCAGGTCCCTCAATTTCAGCCAGAAAATACCTGAAATCACAGAAAAACACACAAACTCATAGTTAAATCCAGAAATGTGAATTTAGCATAAAAACTAATGAAAACATCCCTAAAAGTAACTAGATCATACTAAAAACTACCTAAAAATAATGCCAAAAAGCGTATAAATTATCCGCTCATTACAACACCAGATTTAAATTGTTGCTTGTCCCCAAGCAACTGAAGATTAATTAGCACAACCTGAAAATGGCTTAATACAGACAGATTTACAGACAGATTTGGTATATATTACAGACGGATTTTTGGTTACCGATGAAATTACCGACGAATTTTGTCCCTCTGTAAAAGCCTCGTCGGAAATTATTTACCGACGGATTTTTTTTCGTCGAAAAATTACCGACAAATTTTTACCAGTTACCGAATGATTTTCCCTCTGTAAATTCTCCATTCATTTCCCGAAGCTGACGAACTTTCCGACGGAATTTTCGTCTGTAATTACAGGCGAATTTTCTGATGGATTTTTTCGTCTATAATTACAGGCATATTTTTCGACGGATTTTTCCTCTGTAATGATAGACGAATTTTCCGACGAATTTTCCGTCTGTAATTACAGACGAATTTTCTAACGGATTTTTCCGTCTGTAATTACAGACGAATTTTCCAACAGATTTTCCGTCTGTAATTTAACCTTGGAAAATCATCTCAGACTCTTATTACAGACAGAAAATCCGTCTGTAATCTGTCAGTAAACTAAAATAGATTTTTTTATTTTTTCAATTACAAAATAAACTTATTTTCATACAAAATAAATATAAATTTAATACAAATTTTTATCTAATTTGTATTTGAATATTTATAATATTACAAAAAATAAACAAATTCATCGTATTATAAAATTAAAAGAAAATTATTATAAACAAGCAAGTCAATATAATTTAAAACATAAAAAATGTGTATTATCAACTATAATCCTCAGTATATTGTTCAACCATACTAAATTTTACACAATTTTACATATATTACAGAAAGATTAACTGAATTCTTTCTCAAAAAATGGACATGTATCAGCATCCATCAACCATATGTGCATGAATTCTTCTTGAACCTGATAGGTTTGATTTAGAAGAGTTGATCACCAAAGGAAAAGTAATTTCCTTATGGTGCTTTGTTTGACATGCCAGAGCCTTCAGCAGCAAAATAAAAAATAAGCATTGAGAAGAATTCTGCAAATGTTGCTCTAATTGCATCAGGCTGAGCAGCCTCTCCAGAAGACCCAATTGCAATTCTTTGGATTGTCATCAATTCACATGGGAACATCGAAGGATCCACATCCATTTCTGCTCAACTATGGCACAGAATGAGAAAAAAGATCATGTTAAGATATTAAGACCTTTCAATTATTTTCTCTTCAATTGTATACTGTGGATTTTCATTGTACAACATATTAAGACCAACCAAAAGTATAAATTCAGTGCTTCAAATTGGTTGTTGTGCCAGAGTTGGGTATATATCTTGTCGGATATTTATAGAAACTTTGTGCCAATACAAGTGAGATGTCACACTTACTAGATATACAGGCTTTTAGTTTATCTATAATGACTAATGCTGACAATGGCATTCATTCTAGATTAATATCAATAGGTTTTATCTTGATATTGTAATAATTTTATAAGTTGCATCATCGACAGCATGTGTTGCAATTTTTTTAAAATTAGATATATCCAATTAGGTGCCTTACATGTATGCTGCCTATATAGAAAAGCATAGATAATCGTGAACATAGTAATAATGCACAACAATAACAAACCTCCGTGCAAAATTGGAAAACTTGTACTTATTTCTTCTGTCCAATCCTATGAGCACGATCCTGAGCTTTAACTATTGGTTCTCCAATAGCATCTACTAATGCCTGGTTCTTGCTCACTTGCTCCATGGCCTTGCTGCAAATTTCACAGTTAATCAGTTTAGAAGCTGCTAAGGTGGGACATAATTTCAATTTAAAAATGTTTAGAAGTTAAACTCCTATCACGATTAATATAAGGTCCCACAAAATGTAATTCAAGAAAACTAACCTGTAAGAATATCAGGACCCGGGAATCATGCTCTTTTAATTTAGGAAGTAACTTATCCAATAGAACCATTTTACCTACAAAAGAAATTTTTAGAAACATTTGACAATGTCAAGTCATTAAATGATCAGTCTACAAAGAACTTTAATTTCACCTGATATTTGGAACCATTCATCAAAAGTTTCAGCAGAGCTAAAAATTTCAGGCAGAAGAAAATTGAGAAGGGTCCAGAGTTCATGAAGATTATTCTGCAATCAAAAAATAAGAAACCATAGTAAATATCCAACTTTGTTAGATGATGCATGTTACGAGAAAAAGTGAACTAGAATAAGAGTTTTAAAAGTTACACCAGTCTATGAACAGATAATGCTGCGGAGAGGTACGAAAAATAAACAAAAACAAAAAACAACAATGCTACCAAGTTAACCCAAATTATGAGTACAAATGCATTGAAAATAAGCTTCTCTTAGCAGGCAACAAATTTCTTGCAAGAATTTATATACAAGACCTAGTTAACTCAAGATAGATTAACTATACCGTTCTTTAATTTACACAAAGTTACATAACAAGAACAATAAATCATACACAGAATCCAAAGTCCATAAGACATGAAACAGAACCACCAGAAATCTGTAGTGTAAAGAATTAAATTGTCTTAGCATATCTATAACTGATTATTTTAGAAACCAGATATAATAAACTACAATTATCTCAAGGATGTACCTTGAGCACCAAATATGATCAGCGGCTTCAATAACTACACAAGGGCTAACTTGATACTCCCACTACAATGTTCATGGAAATGATACTGTGAAAAACCGAGTTCTTGTATTTATAACCTCTAAACCATAATTATATATCTGTCGGAGTTTGAGTATAAGCATAAGCACTTACACAACTAGGCTAATAAACCATTATTCTATTATTATATATTATGAAGCATAAGCACTTACACATTTTATCTTTTATTTTGCATTATAGGAGATCCTTATAGGAGAAGACAGGGACCCCAAAGTATACACTGCAACTCTTTCTCAATAGCCACTTTACCTACCAATTGAGCTACAAACTAGTGATTTAACAGTTTCGGTCCACGGTTTAGTTAATTTAACTCACAATTAGCTTTATCTTAATAGAAAAAATGAAATGCATTACATTAAAACTTTTTTTTATTTCATTAATAATTGAAACAGATTGCTCCAGTTCAATGCTTTGTTAATATAAAAGTTTTACACTATTATTATCAATCACATACTACTTCTATAAGACATCTGAGCAAAATGCAAAATCCACATCTGAGCAAAAGCATAAAATAAATGCTCATAAGCACTGGCTCATTTGCAAAAAAATGTAGTGATGTGATCACATTATCACGAGCCTCTCTTACAACTGACTGGAGCCTTTTCTTTTCCAGATTCCATACGCTTATGACACCTGATGAACCTCCAGAGGCTAGAATGGATTTCCCATCTAAGCCAGATAAAATAATCCACTAACAAAATCAACACAAAATACCAAAAGGCACTAAAAGCCTGAAGAATAGAGGCAGCTCCATATTTGATTTATTATACAAAATATCACACACTTACCAGTACAGAAAGATAAGGCAGTGACAGAACCTCGTGTAGAATGTGTAAATGTAACCAATTCTTTATCATAAAGAATGGTTAGGATATACATATGGATAAGTGAGCTTTATAAATTGAATCTTTAATTAACCTAAGCTCTCACCTAATATACATATATTCTATATACTTTTAAATTCATGCCTAGCTACCCATAATTCCCTTTTTCAACCCATACTCATGTTTCAACCTTGTATTTTAATTCTATCATATGTGCATTGATCTTTGAATTCTGAATTTATAATTGGGGTAATTTTGTCCCCTTATTTATTGAATATTTTTTTTGAATAAATAAAGCTTATCAATGCACATAGATTTTTCATTCTTATATTTTCACATGAGTGGGTATCCAAATTTCTTTTAAATTTTCATGACACATTCCCTTAATAACTTCTGTTCTCACAATTTCCCATACTTAACTAGCACACACAATTCTATCTTAAGCTAACCAAAGATTCAATTTGGGATATGCAATTGTTTTTCAGCTTAAGGTTAGTAATGTGGTGAAATATAGAACGAATGGGGTTTTAAAAGCTCAAAGTGGTTAACAAGGGTAATTGAAAAGGGTAGACTTGATTTGGATAAGTGAGTTTAAACAAATAATGGCCTCAATCATGTGCAAGCATGTAAATATAATAAATATTGGACATATAAGATAAAACAAAATATAGATTACAATCATAGAGAAGTAAACACACAAGAATAAAATAATTATGGTTAAATAGTGTAACCATCATAAAGGCTCAAATCTTTCACAAGTTGTGTGTTCTTTGGCTCAAACATCATGTTCCAAATACAACTCAAGCAGATTTATCATAAAAACTTTGAAAAAAATTAGTGAAATTTTGTTCCAAAGATAGTTTTTTTAAAAGAAACTTATTGTCTTTTCAATCAAGTAGAACATGCATGCAACTATCCTAACCTATGCAATTTATTCTATTCTATAAAAGAAAGAAAAAAATCTAACAAAAATATCCTAATTATTGGTGTCAGAGAAGAGAATTTACCTCCGGAAGTCAGGTACTGACCGACCTCCCCACACTTAAGGCTTTGCACCGTCCTCGGTGCCATCTATCAGGAACAGGGGTGGGATGGTGGCAGTATTTCCACAATCGGGACCAGTATGGCTCCCGGTGCAGGAAAAGAAGTGGAGTCTGGGGTGTCTGAGTCTCTGAAGCGTCCCTTGAGTAGCTCTTTGAGGTGTTTGAATCGGCGCTCGTTACGGCGCTCTCTCATCTTTGCTTTTTGTTCATGCCGATCCAACTTTTCAAGTATCTGCTGGAGCACTTTCTCGGTGGTAGATGCTTGTGGTGTTGAAGAAGGAATATCTTCAACCGGCTCAGTAGGCTGGCTTGTAGTAGCTGCTGAAAGTCTGAGGTATTTCCCATTAGGGATATATTGATCATCCCGTGGAAGCATGACTTTGGTGTCCCCAGCTCTGCAGGAGACTCCAGCTGCGGAGACAAGATTTGAGACCAAGGCGGGGAAAGGTAAGTTGCCCGCGATTTGTACATGCTCCATAGCATGCCGGATGTGTCTTGAGAGATTCAGAGGTTGCTCTGTAAGGATGCACCATAGTAGAACAGCCATGTCCGCAATGAAGGAGGACTCATGAGTGCTTGGAAAGACGTAATGGGACATGATCTGTGCCCATACGCGAGCCTCCAAGGTAAGTGCGAAAGCCAAGATTCTCTTAGGGCGGTTGCGGTGGTATCCGTAGATCCAACGGCTGCCAGGTAAAGTAATGACTCTGAGAACGGAGTCCCAGTCAAATTGGTATCTCTGGCGTTGAAGGGTGGCTTCCTGAAAAGCGTCCATTCCTTCTGGAATAGGGGAAAGACTCAGAACTTGCTGAATGGCCTCTTCTGTAATGGGGACTTGCTTTTGCCGGACATAAACAGACTGCAGGGTTGGTATATAGAAGTTGGAGTAGAACTCAACTACCCAAGAAAGATTGACCTGCCTTGGCTGTCTCTGTAGGAAACCCCATTGTCTTCGCTCAATTTGTGGCTCAACAAAGGTGGCAATATTGGGCGGGAGGATGAGAAGGTATTCATTGTTATAGTTCCTTTCTGCTAGGATAGGGAACATCTGCTCACAGTAGCGATTGGGAAATCGCGCAGTGTCCTTTGCTGGAAAGGCTTTCTCTTTGTCGTCAACCTTTATTATCCTCTAAACTCTTTTTGTTGAGGGCTTGACTGCGGTTGAAGAACGCTCTGCTACTAATGCTCTTTTAGTTCCTCTTCTTGCTGATGGTTTGGAAGTAGCTTTCTCTTGTCCTTTCTTGGTGGCCATCCTGAAAGAAGGGAAGAGAAAGAAAATTAAATTCATAGAGATAGAGCAAGGAAGATGGTATTGTAAGTGATAGTCAATGCACAATAAAGATAAATGGAATGAACACATGGTCCGGATTACATGTGAAAAGCTCATCAATGGAAATATAGCAAGTGCATGTAGGACAATGGAATGCAAGAGGTTTATTGGCATGCAGGCAAAGGCATGAGTAGCATATATCAAACATTCAATGTCCAAGTTAGGTTACCATTTGTAACAAACTAACGATCACAGTTGTATTGACAATTAAATTTAAATAATAAAATATGAAAGGGAATTTGTGAAAAGCAAGCATTGCAGAGTAGAGTAAAGTAATATAGAAAAGTGCATAGTGCTATATGGGCTTTTTCACAAATACATGGCATGCATGGTAAACAAGATATAAAAAGTATGGAATTGAACATGCAAGCAATCCCTTAAATAGGAGAAAAATAATTGTCAAACAATTTGCAATAATCCACAAGCATATAATGAGGAATGATGACTCAAAAGGTTTCTAACACCATGTAAAAGAAGAAGAAGGAAAAATAAAGATGTGAAAAGAAAAAGAAAATAAAAAGAAATAACAATATATATACATACTATAATAAGAATGATAGAAAAGAGAAGAAGGAAGAAGAAGGTAAAACCTTGTTAATGGTGGTGAGAGAGAAAGAAAGTGAAAGGTGAGGTAGAAGGGGAAAGGGAGAAAGAAGAAAGAAGGGGGAAAAAGAAAAAGTAGGGTTTGGAGAAGAGAAAGATAAGATAATTTGGCTTATTGGGTTGAGCTGTGCGGCGCATGCGACGCGGCCTCGGAAGGCACGCGTTCGCGTGGATGCGCGTCATGAAGGGGGCAATCGCTCGGTCACGCGGTTGCGTGACCTACATTGTGCTGCTGGCGCGAGTGCAGCCTCGCTCCAGCACAACTCTCTGTTCAATATAATTCAATTGCCAAATTAAGGTGACGCGATCGCGTGGGTCATGCGATCGCGTGAGTGTGCATCAGAAATTAATTGACGCGGTCGCGTGACCAGGATTGTGCTTCCAGCACCAATCCAGCAGCACTCTCGCACAATATAGCATTGTGCACCCTTTTACGTCAAAAATGCAGGGCACGTGGCCGCGTGGAGTACGCGGTCGCGTGGGAGGCCATGATTTCCATGCGACGCGGTCGCGTGGAGTAAATTGTGCCTTTGGCACGACTCCAGCGCTGCTCCTGCGTAACTTTCTGTTCATTTTTATTTTTCTTTACTCCCCCTGCCACGCGGATGCGTCGCTTGTGCGATCGCGTCGTGCGGCGAAATTTTTTTTTAAAAAATATAAAGACATGTAATTGAAAGAGCACGAAAGCACTAACAAAGAGAATAGTTATTTAAAGAAGAAAAACTAAAAGTGAAGAAAAGAACGATCATACCGCAGTGGGTTGTCTCCCACCAAGCACTTTGATTTAACGTCCGTAAGTTGGACGCTCCACTAGCTCAATCTGTTGCTATGTAGGGATCTTCCAGGCAGAAGATCTCAACCTCCTTGCTCTTTTGCACCTTCTCACCATGGTATAGCTTTAGAGGTGTCCATTGACCTTAATAAGTTCAGAACTTGAAGGATGGCTTAGGTGATAAACTCCGTACGGTTCAGCCTTCTCTATTCTGTATGGACCTTCCCATTTTGATCTCAACTTGCCGGGCATGAGCCTCAGTCGAGATTTGTAAAGGAGAACAAAATCTCCAGGTTGGAACTCTCTCTTCTTGATGTTTTGATCATGCACAGCTTTCATCTTTTCCTTGTATATTCTAGAGTTCTCATAAGCTTCTAGGCGAAGGTTCTCCAGTTCCTGCAGTTGTAACTTTTTTTCAGCTCTAGCATTCTCAATCCCCATGTTGCACTTTTTAACTACCCAGAAGGCTTTGTGTTCGATTTCAACTGGGAGATGACAAGCTTTTCCATAAACTAAGCGGAAGGGACTCATCCCAATGGGTGTCTTGTATGCTGTTCTATATGCCCACAGTGCATCTTGTAGTCTGGTGCTCCAATCTTTTCTGTGAGACTTTACTATCTTTTGCAAGATACGTTTAATTTCTCTGTTTGACACCTCGGCTTGCCCATTAGTTTGGGGATGGTAAGCTGTTGCAACTTTATGGATTATCCCATGCTTCTTCATCAATCCTGTTAGTCTCCTGTTACAAAAATGGGTGCCTTGATCGCTTACGATCGCTCGTGGTGATCCAAAGCGGCATATAATATGGTTTCTCACAAAGGAAACAACAGTGTTAGCATGATCAATGCGGGTAGGAATTGCTTCCACCCATTTGGAAACATAATCTACAGCTAACAATATATAAAAATATCCACTAGAATTTGGAAATGGACCCATGAAGTCAATGCCCCAAACATCAAAAATTTCACAGAAAAGCATATATTGTTGAGGCATCTCATCCCTCTTGGATATGTTACCAAATTTCTGGCATGGGTGACAAGATTTACAAAACTCAGCAGCATCTCTAAAAAGAGTAGGCCACCAGAATCCACAATCTAAGATCTTTCTAGCTGTTCGTTGAGGGCCAAAATGTCCTCCACTCTCAGATGAGTGACAGGCCTCTAAAATGGACTGGAATTCTGATTGAGGTACACAACGTCTAATTATCTGGTCAGCACCACATCTCCATAAATATGGGTAATCCCATATATAATATTTAGACTCGCTTTTCAGCTTGTCTCTTTGATGTTTAGAAAAATGTGGAGGAAATGTGTGGCTAACTAAATAATTAGCAATAGGTGCATACCAAGGGACTACTTCAGATACTGCTTGCAGGTTGTCAAAAGGAAAATTATCATCTATAGGAGTAGAATCATCCTTAATATGTTCAAGGCGACTCAAGTGGTCTACAACTAAATTTTGAGTACCACTCCTATCCTTGATTTCTAAATCAAACTCTTGTAACAGCAGTATCCAACGTATAAGTCTTGGTTTGGATTCCTTTTTAGCCAATAGATACTTTAGAGCTGCATGGTCCGAATACACTACTACTCTAGTACCAAGTAAATAAGCCCGGAATTTATCCAGAGCAAAAACAATAGCAAGTAGCTCTTTCTCAGTAGTGGTATAATTGGACTGGGCAGTGTCTAAAGTCTTAGACGCATAGGCAATAACAAAATGATTTTTACCTTCACGCTGAGCCAGTGCTGCTCCTACTGCATGGTTGGAAGCATCACACATGATTTCAAATGGCTGGCTCCAATCGGGTCCTCTCACAATTAGAGCTTGAGTTAGAACAGTCTTTAGCTTATCAAATGCTTGTTTGCAATCCTCACTGAACTCGAACTTAATATTCTTTTGTAGTAATCTGGATAAGGGAAGTGCCACCTTTCTAAAGTCCTTAATAAATCTCCTGTAGAAACCTGCATGGCCAAGGAACGAACGGACTTCCCTCACAGAAGAGGGGTAAGGTAAACTAGAAATAACATTCACCTTTGCTGGGTCTACAGAAATGCCATTATTAGATACCACATGTCCCAATACAATCCCTTGCTTTACCATAAAGTGGCATTTTTCGAAATTCAATACAAGGTTTGTATTAATACATCTATCTAATACTCTAGATAATCCATCTAAGCAAAGGTTAAAAGAATCACCATAAACGCTAAAATCGTCCATAAAAACTTCCATACAGTTCTCAATAAGATCAGAGAAAAGACTCATCATGCACCTTTGGAAAGTAGCTGGTGCATTGCACAAGCCAAAGGGCATTCTTTTATAAGCATAGGTTCCAAAAGGACATGTAAAAGTAGTCTTTTCCTGATCCTCATGAGCTATATGAATCTGGAAATAACCTGTGTAACCATCTAAAAAGCAATAATGTGATTTACCAGACAGGCGATCCAGCATTTGATCAATGAATGGAAGTGGATAGTGATCCTTACGAGTAGGTTGGTTGAGACGTCTGTAATCAATGCAGACTCTCCAAGCATTCTGAACTCTAGTTGCTATGAGCTCTCCATGCTCATTTTTCACTGTAGTGACTCCGGACTTCTTGGGCACCACTTGCACTGGGCTTACCCATTCACTGTCTGAAATGGGATATATGATACCGGCCTCCAATAGTCTGGTCACTTCCTTTTTGACAACTTCCAAGATGGTAGGATTCAATCTTCTTTGTGGTTGACGGACAGGTCTTGCTCCCTCTTCTAAAAATATTATGTGCTCGCATATTTGAGGGTTGATTCCCACTATGTCTACCAAAATCCACCCTATTGCCTTCTTATGCTTCCTCAACACATCAAGTAGCTGTTCTTCTTGTTGAGAAGTCAGTTCTCTTGCAATAATAACTGGAAGCTTCTGCTCATCCTCAAGGTAAGCATATTTGAGATGTGGAGGGAGAGGTTTCAATTCTAACTTTTGATCGTGGACAATCTCTGGGTTATCTGGGGCTTGTGAAAATGGCGAAGTGTCCTCATTGTCAGTTAAGAAGGTCCCCACACTTGGACCTTGTCCAGTGTGCCTCTCTTCAAACTCTTCCTTTTGAACGTCAGCCAAACTTTCGTCTATGACATCACACTGGAAGATAGAACGATCTTCTGGGGGGTTGTCAATGACTCCATTCAGATTGAAGATTACTATGCGGCCATCTATTTCAAAGGAGTATGTCCCTGAAAAAGCATCCAATTTGAATTTTGATGTCTTCAGGAATGGTCTTCCAAGTAGGATTGATGATGGCTTATCTGAATCATTATAGGGCATCTCCAAGATATAAAAATCAGTGGGAAATGTGAGCCTTTTAATGTTCACCAAAACATCTTCAGCAACTCCAGCAACTGTAATAATGCTTTTATCTGCTAACACAAAACGAGCTGCCGACCTTTTTAAGGGAGGGAGCCTTAAAACATCATATATAGACAAAGGCATTATACTGACACATGCTCCTAAATCACACATGCAATCATAAATTACTACACCACCAATAGTACAACTAACTATGCAAGGACCTGGATCACTACATTTTTCAGGTAATCATCCCATTAAAGCAGATATAGAACTACCTAAAGGAATAGTTTCTAATTCAATAATTTTATCTTTATGGATACATAAGTCTTTTAGAAACTTTGCATATTTAGGTACCTGCTGAATAACATCAAAAAGGGGAACAGTTACCTCAACCTTTTTGAATATCTCTACCATTTTAGGATCAGGTTCCAGCTGCTTCCTAGTCTTCCTTGCAAGTTGTGGAAATGGAATGGGAGCAGTGTTTTCTATGGTGCCTGCACCTTTTTGTGCCTCTTCCTGTGGTTGAGCTATCTCTTCTTCGGCTATGTCCTGTATATCCTCTTCCTCTTCAACATCTTCGATTTCTACCACCTCTTCAGCTGAGGCGTATTCTGGTGAGCTTGGTTCCTCCTGATTCCTCTCCTGCAGTGTGGTTCCGGACCTCAGGGTGATGGAATTAATTCCTCCCATTGGATTAGGTAATGGTTGAGAGGGGATTCCAGTGGTGCTTGAAGGTTGGTTACTGGAATTTTGTGCTGAACCAAGTTGTGTCATAAAAGCTTGTAGAGTAGAGGTGAAACCATTCAGACTGGCGTTAATACTGTTCACGATGGTATTTTCCATGGCCAGTTGTCTTTTCTCAAAAGCTTGTAATAATTCTTCATTAGAAGATATAGAAGAATGAGTAAATTGAGAGGTTTGCTGCTGATTGTTCGGTGGTCCTTGGTTTTGCCTCAGGTGAGGTGCTCGGTATGGTTGATTTTGCTGCCTGTTGTTGCAATTATTCCACCTCTGATTTCCCTGATTATCTCTGCCTCCCCTATTATTGTTATCCCTCCAATTCTGGTTTGAATTGTCCTATCATCCATGGTTATTATTTCCACTTTGATTGTACCCTTGGTTGGGGCGGTCATAGAAGTTGTGAGTGGATGCCACCATGTTGTCTTCTTGTTGGAGCTGCGGGTATTCATCAGTGTAATGGCTGTAATCAGCACAAATTCCGCAAATTCTTTGTGGAACTAGTTGTTGGTTTTGCTGCGGTTGAGTTTGCTGAGCTTGTTGATTTAACTGCATTTGCTTCAGCAGGTTGGTCATTTCACAGATGCTTCGATTTAGAGCAGCAGTCTCTATGCCAGAAGATACTTCTGCAACGGCCCTTGAACGACCTTGCTTCTGTCTGTGGTTCTGAGTAGATTCAGCTAAATCACTGATCAATTGCCAAGCTTCATCAGTGGTCTTGTACTTCTTCATAGACCCATTGCTGGCACTTTCCAATGTGGTCTTATCTTGGGGTCTCATACCTTGTGTGACATAGCTGAGTAGCACGATCTTGTCAATCATGTGGTGGGGGCATGCTTCCAGAAAATTATTGAAGCGCTCCCAGTATTCAAAGAGAGTCTCATTGTCATCCTGAATAATTGTAGAGATATCCTTCCTCAGTTTATCAGTAACTTCAGATGGGAAGAATTTCTCCAGGAACTCCTTTCTGAGTGTATCCCAGTTGGATACGTTTGCTAGAGGTTGAGTGTAGTACCACTCTCTTGCCTTTTCCTCAAGAGAGAACGGAAAAGCTTTCAGCAGAATTGAAGTTTCATCAGCGCCATCACGCCTGACAGTAGAACAGGCTGCCTGGAAATCTCTCAAGTGCTTGATAGGCTCTTGAGCAGGTAGGCCATGAAACTTCGGCATCAAATTTAGCAGTGCGGTCTTTATTTCAAAATCCGTAGCTACCGCTGGATGATGCGCTTGAAATGGTTGCAGTGTAAAATCAGGAGCTCTTTCCTCCTGAATGGTAATTCTTCTAGCTGCCATGTTTTTTGCACGTAAAACAACCGAATCAGTAGAACGGGGGCTGGTTTCTTCCTCAGATTCACTTTCAGATCCGCCCTCAGAGCGGACTAACCTACGCTGTTCTCGCCTTATTCGTGAAATTGTTCTTTCAATTTCAGGATCGAATATTAGCAAGCACGGATCAGGAAGTGAACATTGTAATTGCTATAATCCAAAATCAAACTTGAAGTATAAAATGCTATGAACCGTAATTAAGAACCCTAAGAGAGAAAACCTAAAACTATACTACACTACTCCTACTATGTGTTTTTCGTTTTCTAAGATGGCTTCGTTTGTTATGTCTTGTTGCTCCTTCATATAGCCTTTCATGTCAGCCTCTAAGCCTTCAAAAATGGGCCAAGAATGTCCCAAAATTGCGAGTGACGTGCATTTTTAATCCTTGCATTAATTAATCATAAAAATATCTGAATGACAAAATTGAACATAACAAAGAACATGGAAGAATAAAACCAAGTTAAGAGAACAAACTAGAGTGATGAAATCTTGATGAGGAAAATAACTCTTCGCAATGTTCCAATGCTAAGATCAATTGAAAATTAAAATTCTTAAAACTAGAGAGAAAAAAAAAACCTCAGAGAGTCAAAAACTAGATCTAAACTACTTAATGAATGTTTTCTCTATTGTTTCTGCATATTCTCTGACTCTGGTCTACTGTTTCGGGCCGAAAACTGGGCCGAAATAGGGTCCAAAATCGCTGGTTTCAGATTCTGCAGTTTATGCAGATCGCGCATGTCATGCGATCGCGTCGTCCATGCGGACGCGTCGCTGGCGCTTTTCGTCTTCACGCGTTCGCATCGTCCACGCTACCGCGTTGCTTGTGCTTTCCAATCCGCGCGGCCGTGCAAGCCATGCGGCCGCGTCACTGCGATTTGCGCTCCTTCGCGCAGTCGCGTGAGCCATGCGACCGCGTCACTTTTCGCTGGTTATCTCCTCAAACTCTTGTGTTCCTTCCATTTTTGCTAGCTTCCTCTCCAATCTCCGTCTCATTCATGCCCTATAAAGCTTGAAATGCTTGACACACAGATTACGGCATCGTATGGAATAAAGGAGAATTAAAATTAAATAATTAAAGTCTCTGGGAAGCAATTTTCAAACATGTAATAAATTCAGGAAGGAAATCTAAATGCATGCTAAATTGACGAATAAGTGGGTAAGGATCACGATAAAACCACACAATTAAACACAATATAAACTATCAAATAGTGGTTTATCAATGGGACAACCGAAGATGGGAGGAGCCACAGAGATTTGATCAACCCTCTTGGCAACAACCTCCACCAGCACACTATGACCAAGAGCCATTCCAAGAAGCATATCAAGATGATGGCTATGGTGAACACTTTTTTGATTATCAATGGTGCACGAAATTGTGATCATCAACAATGGCTCCAAAGACTTGGTGCTCTTAAACATGAATCACACTTTGTCACAACTCCGCACAACTAACCAGCAAGTGTACTGGGTCATCCAAGTAATACCTTACGTGAGTAAGGGTCGATCCCACAGAGATTGTTGGTATGAAGCAAGCTATGGTCATCTTGTAAATCCCAGTCAGGCGGATTTAACTAATTTAAGAGATTATTGATTTTTCGAATAATAATGATAAATAAATAGAAAATAGTTACTCATATAATTCAATGGTGGGAATTTCAGATAGGTGCATGGAGATGCTGTGTTCCTTCTGAATCTCTGCTTTCCTACTGCTTTTATCTAATCTTTGTCATTCCTTTCCATGGCAAGCTGTATGTAGGGCATCACCATTGTCAATGGCTACATCCCATCCTCTCAGTGAAAATGGTCCAAATGCTCTGTCACAGCACGGCTAATCATCTGCCGGTTCTCGATCATGTCGGAATATAATCCCTTGATTCTTTTGCGTTTGTCATCACGCCAACAATCGCGAGTTTGAAGCTCGTCACAGTCATTCAATTCTGGAATCCTACTCGGAATACCACAGACAAGGTTAGACTTTCCGGATTCCCATGAATGCCGCCATCAATTCTAGCTTATAACACGAAGATTCTGATTAAGGAATCCAAGAGATATGCGCCCGGTCTAAGGTAGAACGGAAGTGGTTGTCAGTCACGCGTTCATAGGTGAGAATGATGATGAGTGTCATGGATCATCACATTCATCATGTTGAAGTGCAACGAATATCTTAGAATAAAAACAAGTGGAATTGAATAGAAAATAGTAGTAATTGCATTGAAGCTTAAGGTACAGCAGAGCTCCACACCCTTAATCTATGGTGTGTAGAAACTCCACCGTTGAAAATACACAAGTGATGAAGGTTCAGGAATGGCCGAATGGCCAGCCCCCAAACCTGGTCAAAAGATCAAAAATACAATCCCAGACGTCTAATACACTAGTAAAAAGTTCTATTTATACTAAACTAGCTACTAGGGTTTACAGAAGTAATTAATTGATGCATAAATCCACTTCCGGAGCCCACTTGGTGTATGTTTGGGCTGAGCTTGATCTTTACACGAGCTAAGGATTATTTTGGAGTTGAACGGCAAGTTTTAACGTGTTTTGGGCGTTCAACTCTGGTTCGTGACGTGTTTCTGGCGTTTGACTCCAGAATGCAGCATGGAACTGGCGTTAAGCGCCAGTTTACGTCGTATAATTACGAATAAAGTATGGAGTATTATATATTTCTGGAAAGCTCTAGATGTCTACTTTCCAACGCCATTGAGAGCACGCCATTTGGAGTTCAGTAGCTTTAGAAAATCCATTTCGAGTGCAGGGAGGTTAGAATCCAACAGCATCAGCAGTCCTTTGTCAGCCTTCTTATTAGAGTTTTGCTCAGGTCCCTCAATTTCAGCCAGAAAATACCTGAAATCACAGAAAAACACACAAACTCATAGTTAGATCCAGAAATGTGAATTTAGCTTAAAAACTAATGAAAACATCCTTAAAAGTAAGTAGATCATACTAAAAACTACCTAAAAATAATGCCAAAAAGCGTATAAATTATCCGCTCATCACAACACCAGACTTAAATTGTTGCTTGTCCCCAAGCAACTGAAGATTAATTAGCACAACTAGAAAATGGCTTAATACAGACAGATTTACAGACAGATTTGGTATATATTATAGACGGATTTTTGGTTACCGATGAAATTACCGACGAATTTTGTCCCTCTGTAAAAGCCTCGTCGGAAATTATTTACCGACGGATTTTTTTTCGTCGGAAAATTACCGACGGATTTTCCCTCTGTAAATTCTCCATTCATTTCCCGAAGCCGACGAACTTTTCGACGGATTTTTCGTCTGTAATTACAGGCGAATTTTCCGACGGATTTTTTCGTCTATAATTACAGGCATATTTTTCGACGGATTTTTCCTCTGTAATGACAGACGAATTTTTCGATGGATTTTCCGTCTGTAATTACAGACGAATTTTCTAACGGATTTTTCCGTCTGTAATTACAAACGAATTTTTCAACAGATTTTTCGTTTGTAATTTAACCTTGAAAAATCATCTCAGACTCTTATTACAGACAGAAAATCCGTCTGTAATCTGTCAGTAAACTAAAATAGATTTTTTTTATTTTTTCAATTACAAAATAAACTTATTTTCATACAAAATAAATATAAATTTAATACAAATTTTTATCTAATTTGTATTTGAATATTTATAATATTACAAAAAATAAACAAATTCATCGTATTATAAAATTAAAAGAAAATTATTATAAACAAGCAAGTCAATATAATTCAAAACATAAACAATGTCTATTATCAACTATAATCCTCAGTATATTGTTCAACCATACTAAATTTTACACAATTTTACATATATTACAGAAAGATTAACTAAATGTTTTCTCAAAAAATGGACATGTATCAGCATCCATCAACCATATGTGCATGAATTCTTCTTGAACCTGATAGGTTTGATTTAGAAGAGTTGATCACCAAAGGAAAAGTAATTTCCTTATGGTGCTTTGTTTGACATGCCAGAGCCTTCAGCAGCAAAATAAAAAATAAGCACTGAGAAGAATTCTGCAAATGTTGCTCTAATTGCATCAGGCTGATCAGCCTCTCCAGGAGACCCAATTGCAATTCTTTGGATTGTCATCAATTCACGTGGGAACATCGAAGGATCCACATCCATTTCTGCTCAACTGTGGCACAGAATGAGAAAAAAGATAATGTTAAGATATTAAGACCTTTCAATTATTTTCTCTTCAATTGTATACTGTGGATTTTCATTGTACAACATATTAAGACCAACCAAAAGTATAAATTCAGTGCTTCAAATTGGTTGTTGTGCCAGAGTTGGGTATATATCTTGTCGGATGTTTATAGAAACGTTGTGCCAATACAAGTGAGATGTCACACTTACTAGATATACAGGCTTTTAGTTTATCTATAATGACTAATGCTGACAATGGCATTCATTCTAGATTAATATCAATAGGTTTTATCTTGATATTGTAATAATTTTATAAGTTGCATCATCGACAGCATGTGTTGCAATTTTTTTAAAAATAGATATATCCAGTTAGGTGCCTTACATGTATGCTGCCTATATAGAAAAGCATAGATAATAGTGAACATAGTAATAATGCACAACAATTACAAACCTCCGTGCAAAATTGGAAAACTTGTACTTATTTCTTCTGTCCAATCCTATGAGCACGATCCTGAGCTTTAACTATTGGTTCTCCAATAGCATCTACTAATGCCTGGTTCTTGCTCACTTGCTCCATGGCCTTGCTGCAAATTTCACAGTTAATCAGTTTAGAAGCTGCTAAGGTGGGACAGAATTTCAATTTAAAAATGTTAAGAAGTTAAACTCCTATCACGATTAATATAAGGTCCCACAAAATGTAATTCAAGAAAACTAACCTGTAAGAATATCAGGACCCGGGAATCACGCTCTTTTAACTTAGGAAGTAACTTATCCAATAGAACCATTTTACCTACAAAAGAAATTTTTAGAAACATTTGACAATGTCAAGTCATTAAATGATCAGTCTACAAAGAACTTCAATTTCACATGATATTTGGAACCATTCATCAAAAGTTTCAGCAGAGCTAAAAAATTCAGGCAGAAGAAAATTGAGAAGTGTCCAGAGTTCATGAAGATTATTCTGCAATCAAAAAATAAGAAACCACAGTAAATATCCAACTTTGTTAGATGATGCATGTTACGAGAAAAAGTGAACTAGAATAAGAGTTTTAAAAGTTACACCAGTCTATGAACAGATAATGCTGCAGGGAGGTACAAAAAATAAACAAAAACACAAAACAGCAGTGCTACCAAGTTAACCCAAATTATGAGTACAAATGCATTGAAAATAAGCTTCTCTTAGCAAGCAACAAATTTCTTGCCAGTATTTATATACAAGACCTAGTTAACTAAAGTTAGATTAACTATACCGTTCTTTAATTTACACAAAGTTACATAACAAGAACAATAAATCATACACAGAACCCAAAGTCCATAAGACATGAAACATAACCAGAACCAGAAATCTGTAGTGTAAAGAATTAAATTGTCTTAGCATATCTATAACTGATTATTTTAGAAGCCAGATATAATAAACTACAATTATCTCATGGATGTACCTTGAGCACCAAATATGATCAGCGGCTTCAATAACTACACAAGGGCCAACTTGATACTCCCACTACAATGTTCATGGAAATGATACTGTGAAAAACCGAGTTCTTGTATTTATAACCTCTAAACCATAATTATATATCTGTCGGAGTTTGAGTATAAGCATAAGCACTTACACAACTAGGCCAATAAACCATTATTCTATTATTATATATTATGAAGCATAAGCACTTACACATTTTATCTTTTATTTTGCATTATAGGAGATCCTTATAGGAGAAGACAGGGACCCCAAAGTATACACTGCAACTCTTTCTCAATAGCCACTTTAACTACCAATTGAGCTACAAACTAGTGATTTAACAGTTTCGGTCCACGGTTTAGTTAATTTAACTCACAATTAGCTTCATCTTAATAGAAAAAATGAAATGCATTACATTAAAACTTTTTTTTATTTCATTAATAATTGAAACAGATTGCTCCAGTTCAATGCTTTGTTAATATAAAAGTTTTACACTATTATTATCAATCACATACTACTTCTATAAGACATCTGAGCAAAATGAAAAATCCACATCTGAGCAAAAGCATAAAATAAATGCTCATAAGCACTGGCTCATTTGCAAAAAGATGTAGTGATGTGATTACACTATCACGAGCCTCTCTTACAACTGACTGGAGCCTTTTCTTTTCCAGATTCCATACGCTTATGACACCTGATGAACCTCCAGAGGCTAGAATGGGTTTCTAGTGGGCGAAATTGTGATTCAATTGTTATTCCATTTTGTAAAATTCATTGCTTTTCATTCCCTGGTAATGGTGCTAAAAACATGATGCCAATACCATAGTTCACAACTCCGTTCAACTTAACCAGCAAGTGTACTGGGTCATCCAAGTAATACCTTATGTGAGTAAGGGTCGATCCCACAGAGATTGTTGGTATGAAGCAAGCTATGGTTACCTTGTAAATCTCAGTTAGGCAGATTAAATAGTTTTGGGTTTCGAAAATTAGTAAATAAATAGAAAATAAAAGGGATAGAAATACTTATGTAAATTAATAGTGGGAATTTCAGATAAGTGTATGGAGATGCTATGCTCCTCTTGAATCTCTACTTTCCTATTATAGTCATCCAATCCTTCCTACTCCTTTCCATGGCAAGCTGTATGTAGGGCATCACCGTTGTCAATGGTTACATCCCATCCTCTCAGTGAAAACGTTCCTATGCTCTGTCACAGCACGGCTAATCATCTGTCGGTTCTCAATCAGGTTGGAATAGAATCCCTTGATTCTTTTGCGCTTGTCATCACGCCCAGCCTTCAGGAGTTTGAAGCTCGTCACAGTCATTCAATCCCAGAATCCTACTCGAAATACCACAGACAAGGTTTAGACTTTCTGGATCCTCATGAATGCCGCCATCTATCTAGCTTATACCACGAAGATTCTGTTGGGGAATCTAAGAGATATGCGCCCGGCCTAAGGTAGAACGGAAGTGGTTGTCAGTCACGCGCGTTCATAGGTGAGAATGATGATGAGTGTCACGGATCATCACATTCATCAAAGTTAAGTGTAGCGTATATCTTGGAATAAGAATAGAAGAGAATTGAATAGAAAGTAATAATAATTGTATTGAAACTTGAGGTACAGCAGAGCTCCACACCCTTAATCTATGGTGTGCAGAAACTCCACTGTTGAAAATACATAAGTAAAAGGTTCAGGCATGGCCGAATGGCCAGCCCCCTTGAGTGATCAAGAGACCGAATAATCAAAGGCTAAACAGTCAAGAGATTAAACTGTCAAAAGATATCTAATACAATAGTTAAATGTTCTATTTGTAATAAACTAGCTCCTAGGGTTTACAGAAGTAAGTAATTGATGCATAAATCCACTTCCGGGGCCCACTTGGTGTATGTTTGGGCTGAGCTTGATCTATGCACGAGCTGAGGCTTTTCTTGGAGTTGAACTCCAAGTTATGACGTGTTTTGGGCGTTCAACTCCGGATCATGACGTTTTTCTGGCGTTTAACTCCAGACATTAGCATGTACTTGGCGTTCAACGCCAAGTTACATCGTCAATTTCCGAATGAAGTATGGACTATTATATATTGCTGAAAAGCTCTGGATGTCTACTTTCCAACGCCGTTGAGAGCGCGCCAATTGGAGTTCTGTAGCTCCAGAAAATCCATTTCGAGTGCAGGGAGGTCAGATTCCAACAGCATCAGCAGTCCTTTTGTCAGCCTTTTTCAGAGTTTTGCTCAAGTCCCTCAATTTCAGCCAGAATTTACCTGAAATCACAGAAAAACACACAAACTCATAGTAAAGTCCAGAAATGTGAATTTAACATAAAAACTAATGAAAACGTCCCTAAAAGTAGCTCAAACTTACTAAAAACTATCTAAAAACAATGCCAAAAAGCGTATAAATTATCCGCTCATCACAACACCAAACTTAAATTGTTGCTTGTCCCCAAGCAACTAAAAATCAAATAGGATAAAAAGAAGAGAATATACTATAAATTCCAAAATATCAATGAATATTAGTTCTAATTAGATGAGCGGGACTTGTAGCTTTTTGCTTCTGAACAGTTTTGGCATCTCACTTTTTCCTTTGAAGTTTAGAATGATTGGCTTCTCTAGGAACTTAGAATTTTGGATAGTGTTATTGACTTTCCTAGTTAAGCATGTTGATTCTTGAACACAGCTACTTTTATGAGTCTTGGCCGTGGCCCTAAGCACTTTGTTTTCCAGTATTACCACCAGATACATAAATGCCACAGACACATGACTAGGTGAACCTTTTCAGATTGTGACTCAGCTTTGCTAGAGTCCCCAGTCAGAGGTGTCCAGAGCTCTTGAGCACACTCTTTTTGCCTTGGATCACGACTTTAACCACTCAGTCTCAAGTTTGTAACTTGAACCTGCATGCCACAAGCACATGGTTAGGGACAGCTTGGTTTAGCCGCTTAGGCCTGGAACTATTTCCTTGGGCCCTCCTATCCACTGATGCTCAAAGCCTTGGATCCTTTTTACCCTTGCCTTTTGGTTTTAAGGGCTGTTTGGCTTTTATTCGAAATATTTTTTTTTGCTGCTTTTTCTTGCTTCAAGAATCAATTTCATGATTTTTCAGATCATCAATAATATTTTTCGTGTTCCTCATTCTTTCAGGAGCCAATATTCATCAAATTCAAAGTACAAGTTATGCACTGTTTAAGCATTCATTCAGAGAACAAAAACTGTTGCCACCACACATAGTTAATTATAATTTTTATTATTAAGAACTCGAAAAATATAGATTACTTCTTTATTCTAAAAAAAATCTACTACTTTATTCATGCCTGATGATGATGAGAGGAATAAATTATAGCTTAATTGGAAATAAAATCAAAATAGATATACTAATTAATACTACTACTACCACTATATATCTCCTAAGGTAAATTTCCATAATAACACTATCACAGAGTTAAAGTAAAAAAATTGGAACTCAGTAACCTGTTGTTTTGAGGATTAGATGTTCCTCTAATCTGTGGGGTGTTTTTCAAGGATTAATTTTTGGCACTTCAGCTCCCTTAGATCACGCCCTTGTTCTTCCTGTTCCTTTAGCAGTTTGCAAAGCATGCTACTTTGATTGTTTTGTTCTTCCTTTATTTGTTCCATAGCTTCTTGCAATTTGGAAATAGAAGCCTCAAGATGTTCCCAATATTCAAATTGAGGCAGTTCTGGGAGGGCTTCCTGTGCTCTTCTCTTGGCTGAATCATCTTGTTGCTGTTGTCTGACCATTGATATTCCAGTGATTGGCCTCTCAACTGGGATATATTCTGTTATTCCCATCTTCACTCTAGCATCTTTGCAGAGCATAGAAATTAAGCTTGGATAGGCCAATCTGGCGTCCTTGGAATTCCTGTTTGCTATTTTGTATAGCTCACATGAGATCAGTTGATGGACTTCTACTTCTTTTCCCAACATGATGCAGTGAATCATTACTGCTCTTTTAACAGTAACTTCAGAACGGTTGCTGGTGGGCAATATGGAACGCCCTATGAAATCTAGCCAACCTCTGGCTACTGGTTTTAGATCTTCTCTTTTGAGTTGATTTGGGATGCCAGTCGTGCTGGTGGTCCTCCACGCTTCAGGGATGCATATATCCTCTAGAATCTTCTCCAGACCTTTATTTATCCTCATCATTCTCCTATTAAAGGAGTCTAGGTCATCTTTCAGTTGGGGAAGCGTAAATATCTCCCTGATCTTGTCAGGATGGGTATGAACAATCTTTCCTCTGACTAAGGTTCGATGGTCATAGAGAGCAGCTCCAATTATTCTTTGCCGGTCTGTCTGCCATAGATTAGCATAGAACTCCTGAACCATGTTCCTTCCCACTTTCGTTTCAGGATTAGCAAGAATTTCCCAGTTCCTGTTTCGAATTTGCTCTTGGATCTCCGGATATTCATCTTCTTTCAGATCAAATTTGACTTCCAGGATCACTGATCTGTGACTCATTATTTTGTAGTAATGGTCTGAATGTTCTTTAGTTAAGAACTTCCCTTGATTCCAAAGTGGCTTTGGAGTGTTCTCTTTCTTGCCTCTTGGGGTGGGTTGTTTTCCTTTAGGAGCCATGATCTTTAGTGGGTATGTTTTTGTGATCACGGATAAACACACCAAACTTAGAGCTTTGCTTGTCCTCAAGCAAAAGAGGAGAAAGAAGAGGAAGAGGAGGAGAGCAAGTGTGGTATGGTGATGATGAGAGGGGCGCCGAATTCAATATATAGGGAGGGGGTGGGAAATTTTCGAAAATAAGAAAAAGATAAGATAGAAGATATGATTTGTAAAAGATAGATATGATAAGAAAAAGATATAGTTTAAAAAGAGAAAGATTTGAATAATAATTAAAAGATAGATCTGAATTTTTAATTTTGAAAAATATTTTAAAACGATAATTGAGTTTTGAAAACAAACTTAAAAGAGTTGGATTGGATTGGAAAACAATTTGTCTTTATGGATTAAGATATATTTGAAATTTTTGAAACATGGATTTTTAGAAATCAGGATTTTTAGAAAACTAATTTGATATGAGGGATGACAATTTGAAGCATGTTTGTGTAAGAAATCATGAATTGAAACATAAAAATTTAGAAAAAATATAAAGAAAAACGAATTTTTACCTCCTCCCACCATCCTGGCGTTAAACGCCCAAACGATGCATGTTTTGGGCGTTTAACGCCCAAATGCTGCTTCTCCTGGGCGTTCAACGCCCAGCTGATGCTTCTTTCTGGCGTTGAACGCCAGGAAGTCCTTTGTCACTGGGCGTTTTTCTGAACGCCCAGGATGCTAACAATCTGGCGTTGAACGCCCAGAAGGTGCTTCTTTCTGGCGTTCAACGCCCAGAAGATGCTCCTTTCTGGCATTTAACGCCCAGATGGCTATCCTTACTGGCGTTGAATGCCCAGTGGGTGCTTCTTTTGGGCGTTCAACGCCCAAAACGTTTCTTACTGGCTTTTTGATGCCAGTAAGCCTTCCAAATTTCCCTGTAACTCTGTGACTTCAATCAATTGCTATTTCACCTTTTGAAGATACTCTGGCATCTACCTGTAAAACTTGATCAAATAAAATTAAATTTTGTGAATGGCTGGGTTGCCTCCCAGCAAGCGCTTCTTTAATGTCATTAGCTGGACTATTACTGAGCTTTTAATCAAGTCTCAGTTTTGAGCATTCTTGCTCAAAATTGCCTTCAAGATAGTGTTTAACTCTCTGTCCATTAACAATAAACTTTTTGTTAGATTCATTATCCTGAAGCTCTACGTATCCATATGGTGATACACTTGTAATTACATATGGACCTCTCCACTGGGATTTTAATTTCCCGGGGAATAATTTGAGCCTAGAATTAAATAGCAGAACTTTCTGCCCCGGCTCAAAGACTCTGGATGACAATTTCTTATCATGCCATCTTTTTGCTTTCTCCTTGTAAATTTTTGCATTCTCGAAAGCATTGAGTCTAAATTCCTCTAGCTCATTTAATTGGAGCAATCATTTTTCTCCAGCTAACTTGGCATCAAGGTTTAGGAATTTGGTTGCCCAGTAGGCCTTGTGTTCCAGTTCTACTGGCAAGTGACATGCCTTTCCATACACAAGCTGGTATGGAGAGGTCCCTATAGGGGTCTTGAATGCTGTTCTGTATGCCCACAGAGCATCATCCAGGCTTCTTGCCCAATCCCTTCTACGGTTAATTACAGTCCGTTCCAGGATTCTTTTGAGTTCTCTATTTGAGACTTCAGCTTGCCCATTAGTTTGTGGGTGATATGGAGTGGCTACCCTGTGGCTAACTCCATAACGTACCAGAGCAGAGTAAAGCTGTTTATTGCAGAAATGAGTGCCCCCATCACTGATTAATACTCTAGGGATACCAAATCTGCTGAAGATGTGTTTCTGGAGGAATTTTAACACTGTTTTAGTGTCATTAGTGGGTGTTGCAATAGCCTCCACCCATTTGGATACATAATCCACTGCCACCAGAATATAAGTGTTTGAGTATGATGGTGGGAAAGGTCCCATGAAGTCAATGCCCCATACATCAAACAACTCAATCTCCAAGATCCCTTGTTGAGGCATGGCATAACTGTGAGGCAGATTGCCAGATCTTTGGCAACTGTCACAATTAAGCACAAACGCTCGGGAATCTTTATAGAGAGTAGGCCAGTAGAAGCCACTTTGGAGGACTCTTGTGGCTGTTCGCTCACTTCCAAAATGTCCTCCATACTGTGATCCATGGCAGTGCCATAGAATCTTTTGCGCTTCTTCCTTAGGCACACATCTACGGATTACTCTGTCTGCACATCTCTTGAAGAGATATGGTTCATCCCAAAGATAGTACTTTGCATCTGTGATCAATTTCTTTGATTGCAGCCTACTGTACTCTTTGGGTATGAATCTCACTGCCTTGTAGTTTACAATGTCTGCAAAGCATGGCACTTCCTGGATGGCAAAGAGTTGCTCATCCGGAAAAGTTTCAGAGATCTCAGTGAGAGGGAGGGACGCCCCTTCTATTGGTTCTATTCGGGACAGGTGATCTGCTACTTGATTCTCTGTCCCTTTTCTGTCTCTTATTTCTATATCAAACTCTTGCAGAAGCAATACCCATCTGATGAGTCTGGGTTTTGAATCCTGCTTTGTGAGTAGATATTTAAGAGCAGCATGATCAGTGTACACAATCACTTTTGATCCTACTAAATAGGATCTGAATTTGTCAATGGCGTAAACCACTGCAAGTAGCTCTTTTTCTGTGGTTGTGTAATTCTTCTGTGCATCATTTAGAACACGGCTGGCATAGTAAATGACGTGCAGAAGCTTGTCATGCCTTTGTCCCAACACTGCACCAATGGCATGGTTACTGGCATCACACATCAATTCAAATGGTAATGTCCAGTCTGGTGCAGAGATGATTGGTGCTGTAACCAATTTAGCTTTCAGAGTCTCAAATGCCTGCAGACACTCTTTATCAAAGATAAATGGCGTGTCAGCAGCTAGCAGGTTGCTCAGAGGTTTGGCGATTTTTGAAAAATCCTTTATAAACCTCCTATAGAATCCTGCATGCCTCAGAAAGCTTCTGATTGCCTTAACATTGGCAGGTGGTGGTAATTTTTCAATTACCTCTACCTTAGCTTGATCCACTTCTATCCCCTTGTTCGAGATTTTGTGCCCAAGGACAATTCCTTCAGTCACCATAAAGTGACATTTTTCCCAGTTTAAAACCAGGTTAGTCTCTTGGCATCTCTTTAGAACAAGTGCTAGATGGTCAAGACAGGAGCTGAATGAGTCTCCAAACACTGAAAAGTCATCCATGAAGACTTCCAGGAATTTTTCCACCATATCAGAGAAAATTGAGAGCATGCACCTCTGAAACGTTGCAGGTGCATTGCACAGGCCAAATGGCATCCTTCTGTATGCAAATACTCCAGATGGGCATGTGAATGCCGTTTTCTCTTGATCTTTTGCATCTACTGCAATTTGATTATAACCTGAATATCTATCCAGGAAGTAGTAGTATTCATGACCTGCTAGTCTTTCTAGCATCTGGTCTATGAATGGTAAAGGAAAATGATCCTTTCTGGTGGCTGTATTGAGCCTTCTATAATCAATACACATACGCCACCCTGTAACTGTTCTTGTAGAAACCAGTTCATTTTTTTCATTATGAACCACTGTCATGCCACCTTTCTTAGGGACAACTTGGACAGGGCTCACCCAGGGGCTGTCAGAAATAGGATAAATAATCCCAGCCTCTAGTAATTTAGTGACCTCTTTCTGCACAACTTCTTTCATGGCTGGGTTCAGCCGCCTTTGTGGTTGAACCACTGGCTTGGCGTCATCCTCCAGTAAGATCTTGTGCATGCATCTGGCTGGACTAATGCCCTTGAGATCACTGATGGACCACCCAAGAGCTGTCTTATGTGTCCTTAGCACTTGAATTAGTGCTTCCTCTTCCTGTGGCTCTAAGGTAGAGCTTATGATTACAGGGAAGGTATCACCTTCTCCCAGAAATGCATATTTCAGGGATGGTGGTAATGGTTTGAGTTCGGGTTTTGGAGGTTTCTCCTCTTCTTGAGGGATTTTCAGAGGTTCTATTATTTTCTCTGATTCCTCCAGATCAGGCTGAACATCTTTAAAGATGTCTTCTAGCTCTGATTCGAGACTCTCAGCCATATTGACTTCTCTTACCAGAGAGTCAATAATATCAACACTCATGCAGTCGTTTGGGGTGTCTGGATGTTGCATGGCTTTGACAACATTCAACTTGAACTCCTCCTCATTGACTCTCAAGGTTACTTCCCCTTTTTCGACGTCAATGAGGGTTCGGCCAGTTGCTAGGAAAGGTCTTCCTAGAATGAGAGTTGCACTCTTGTGCTCCTCCATTTCCAGCACCACAAAGTCAGTAGGAAAGGCAAATGGCCCAACCTTGACAATCATGTCTTCAATCACGCCTGATGGGTATTTAATGGAGCCATCAGCAAGTTGAAGACATATCCTGGTTGGTTTGATTTCTTCAGTTAAACCAAGCTTTCTGATAGTAGATGCAGGTATTAGGTTGATACTTGCCCCAAGATCACATAAAGCTTGCTTGGCACAAGTACCCTCTAATGTGCATGGTATCATAAAGCTCCCAGGATCTTTAAGCTTTTCAGGTAAGCTTTTCAGAATGACTGCACTGCATTCTTCAGTGAGGTAAACTTTTTCAGTTTCCCTCCAATCCTTCTTATGACTTAAGATCTCTTTCATGAACTTAGCATAAGAGGGTATTTGCTCAAGTGCTTCTGCAAACGGAATCTTTATTTCAAGAGTCCTGAGATAGTCTGCAAAGCGGGCAAATTGCTTATCCTGTTCCGCTTGGCGGAGTTTTTGAGGATACGGCATTTTGGCTTTGTATTCCTCAACCTTAGTTGCTGCAGGTTTATTATCTACAGAAGTGGGTTGGGAAGCCTTTTTAGAAGGGTTGTCATCAGCACTTGTATGTGACTGATCCCCCACTGGCATTTGGATGCCAGGGGTGGAAGCTGGAGTGGCGTTAGACGCTATCTCCCCATTTGTTACTGGCGTCTGAACGCCAGAACCATGCTCCCTTTGGGCGTTCAACGCCGGATTCATGCTTGTTTCTGGCGTTGAACGCCAGGAATGAGCATGGTCTGGGCGTTCAGCGCCAGCATTATTCCTCTCTGGGCTCTGATTGTCCTCAGAGGGATTTTGAGTAGCCATCTGTTCATTTCTTGGCTTCCTACTGTTTTGAAGTGATGTATTTAATGTTTTCCCACTTCTTAATTGAACTGCTTGGCATTCTTCTGCTATTTGTTTTGACAGTTGCTTTTCTGTTTGCCTTAACTGTACTTCCATATTCCTGTTAGCTATTCTTGTTTCCTGTAGTATTTCCTTGAATTCGGCTAGCTGCTGAGTTAAAAAGTCTAATTGCTGATTGAATTCATTGGCCTGATCTACAGGACTGAGTTCATCAGTTACTGTTTTAGCTTCTTCTTTCATGGAAGATTCACTGCTTAGGTACAGATGTTGATTTCTGGCAACTGTATCAATAAGCTCTTGAGCTTCTTCAATTGTTTTTCTCATATGTATAGATCCACCCGCTGAGTGGTCTAGAGAAATCTGAGCTTTTTCTGTAAGCCCATAGTAGAAGATGTCTAATTGCACCCACTCTGAAAACATTTCAGAGGGGCATTTTCTTAGCATCTCTCTGTATCTCTCCCAGGCATCATAAAGGGATTCATTATCTCCTTGTTTGAAACCTTGGATGCTTAGCCTTAGCTGTGTCATCCGTTTTGGAGGGAAATAGTGATTTAGGAATTTTTCTGACAGCTGTTTCCATGTTTTTATGCTGTTCTTAGGTTGGTTATTTAACCACCTCTTAGCTTGATCTTTTACAGCAAATGGAAATAGTAATAATCTGTAGACATCCTGATCTACTTCTTTATCATGCACTGTGTCATCAATTTGTAGAAATTGTGCCAGAAACTCTGTAGGTTCTTCCTGTGGAAGACCGGAATACTGGCAGTTTTGCTGCACCATGATAATGAGCTGAGGGTTCAATTCAAAGCTACTAACTCCAATGGAGGGTATACAGATACTACTCCCATATGAAGCAGTAGTGGGGTTAGCATATGACCCCAGAGTCCTCCTGGACTGTTCATTCCCACTTAATTCCATGATGGAATAAAAGAGATGATATGTATGTTGATATTATTTATTTTATAAAAATTTATTTTATAAAATAAAATAGAAACGAAATAAATAAAAGAAATCGAAAATATTTTGAAATTGAAATCTGAATTTTTATATAAAATTTTCGAAAAAAATAGTTTAAAATTAGTTAGGAAGGATTTTTTTTGAATTTTGAAAATTTTTTTTTGATGAAAGAGAAAAACACACAAGAGACACAAGACTTAAAATTTTTAGATCCAATGCTCCTTATTTTCGAAAATTTTTGGAGGGAAAACACCAAGGAACACCAAACTTAAAAATTTTAAGATCAAAGCACAAGAAAGACTCAAGAACACCTTGAAGATTCACAAGAACACCAAGAACAAAAGAAAGAACACCAAACTTAAAATTTTTAGAAAACCAAGACAAATTTTCGAAAATTAAAGAAAACTTAACAAGAAAACACCAAACTTAGAGTTTGGCACAAGATTCAATAAAAGAAAAATTATTTTTGAAAAAAATTCCAAAGAAGATACCCAATTATGAAGAACAACTACTAAAGCTCCAGCCAATTGGGCAGTAACTTCAATGTTGATTTTAAAAATGTATTATATTTATGGATAAAAATATAATTTTTGAAAATTGATATTTTGAAAAAGCACAAGAAAAACAAGAAAAGACTCAAAGTAAGAAAAACTCAAGATCAAACAAGAAAAATAAACAAGAACAACTTGAAGATCAATGAAAAACAAAGAACACAAGTTCGAAAATTTAGAGAAAAATATAAAATATGCAATCAACACCAAACTTAGAACAAGACACTAAACTCACGAAAATTAACAATTAATTAAGAAAAATAATATTTTTGAAAAGAAAATTGTTTTTTTTTTGAAAAGAAACTATCCTATCAGAATTTAATGACTCTATAACAACAAAAATATATTATTCCTAATCTAAGAAATAAAATAAACCTTTAGTTTGTTCAAACTCGAACAATCCCCAGCAACGACGCCAAAAACCTGGTGGGCGAAATTGTGATTCAATTATTATTCCATTTTGCAAAATTCATTGCTTTTCATTCCCTGGTAATGGTGCCAAAAACATGATGCCAATACCATAGTTCACAACTCCGTTCAACTTAACCAGCAAGTGTACTGGGTCATCCAAGTAATACCTTACGTGAATAAGGGTCGATCCCACAGAGATTGTTGGTATGAACCAAGCTATGATTACCTTGTAAATCTCAGTTAGGCAGATTAAATAGTTTTGGGTTTCAAAAATTAGTAAATAAATAGAAAATAAAAGGGATAGAAATACTTATGTAAATTAATAGTGGGAATTTCAGAGAAGTGTATGGAGATGCTATGCTCCTCTTGAATCTCTACTTTCCTATTACAGTCATCCAATCCTTCCTACTCCTTTCCATGGCAAGCTGTATGTAGGGCATCACCGTTGTCAATGGTTACATCCCATCCTCTCAGTGAAAACGTTCCTATGCTCTGTCACAGCACGGCTAATCATCTGTCGGTTCTCAATCAGGTTGGAATAGAATCCCTTGATTCTTTTGCGCTTGTCATCACGCCCAGCCTTCAGGAGTTTGAAGCTCGTCACAGTCATTCAATCCCAGAATCCTACTCGGAATACCACAGACAAGGTTTAGACTTTCCGGATCCTCATGAATGCCGCCATCTATCTAGCTTATACCACGAAGATTCTGTTGGGGAATCTAAGAGATATGCGCCCGGCCTAAGGTAGAACGGAAGTGGTTGTCAGTCACGCGCGTCATAGGTGAGAATGATGATGAGTGTCACGGATCATCACATTCATCAAAGTTAAGTATAGCGTATATCTTGGGATAAGAATAGAAGAGAATTGAATAGAACGTAATAATAATTGTATTGAAACTTGAGGTACAGCAGAGCTCCACACCCTTAATCTATGGTGTGCAGAAACTCCACTGTTGAAAATACATAAGTAAAGGGTTCAGGCATGGCCGAATGGCCAGCCCCCTTGAGTGATCAGGAGACCGAATAATCAAAGGCTAAACAGTCAAGAGATTAAACTGTCAAAAGATATCTAATACAATAGTTAAATGTTCTATTTATAATAAACTAGCTCCTTTACAGAAGTAAGTAATTGATGAATAAATCCACTTCCAGGGCCCACTTGGTGTATGTTTGGGCTGAGCTTGATCTATCCACGAGCTGAGGCTTTTCTTGGAGTTTAACTCCAAGTTATGATGTGTTTTGGGCGTTCAACTCCGGATCATGACGTTTTTCTGGCGTTTAACTCCAAACAGTAGCATGTACTTGGCGTTCAATGCCAAGTTACGTCGTCAATTTCCGAATGAAGTATGGACTATTATATATTGCTGGAATGCTCTGGATGTCTACTTTCCAACGCCGTTGAGAGCGCGCCAATTGGAGTTCTGAAGCTCCAGAAAATCCATTTCGAGTGCAGGGAGGTCAGATTCCAACAGCATCAGCAGTCCTTTTGTCAGCCTTTTTCAGAGTTTTGCTCAAGTCCCTCAATTTCAGCTAGAATTTACCTGAAATCACAGAAAAACACACAAACTCATAGTAAAGTCCAGAAATGTGAATTTAACATAAAAACTAATGAAAACATTCCTAAAAGTAGCTCAAACTTACTAAAAACTATCTAAAAACAATGCCAAAAAGCGTATAAATTATCCGCTCATCAGTTTCCCATCTAAGCCAGATAAAATAATCCACTAACAAAATCAACACAAAATACCAAAAGGCATTAAAAGCCTGAAGAATAGAGGCAGCTCCATATTTGATTTATTATGCAAAATATCACACACTTACCAGTATAGAAAGATAAGGCAGTGACAGAACCTCGTGTAGAATGTGTAAATGTAACCAATTCTTTATCATAACGAATGTTATGAACATGAATGCTTCCATCTGCACACCCAACTGCAACGTCATCTAGAGCAGGGGAGGAAACACAATAGGTGATCGGTGAATTCCATCCCTTAAACTCAAATATCTTTTTCTTTGTGCTAATGTTCCAAAGCTGCATAGGACCTTGCTCGCTCCCAACAAGAACCTATTGCATATTTCTCAATCATAAAGGAAGTCTTAACTCTAAATGTCACTTTCACTTAACTCCTTAATTAGCCCATGACTACAATTACAGCCCCAGTAAAGCCTATTGCCCTATTCATTCTCAACTGAAAATTAAAGCCTACAATGTCTATTAATCTTTGGAACAAGAAGAAAGACATGATTACCTTATTTAGGTAAGTATCTGGATGCATTATACAGTTGGGGCTAAAACTCTGATCAAGCAAAATGTGCCCAAATGGGGAAGGGTTCTGATCCATAACTCCCTTAAATGCCCACAAGAAAATGTTGCCGCGAATATCACATTTTCTAGTCAGCTTTTGATGTTGAGTTCTCATTCCTATGAATTTATGGCCTCCCATTCTTGGCCATCTATGTACCTGAAAGTATAGTAACAAAATCATGATTAGTATAAATTGATAAACACATTCTAATAAGATAAAACCATAAACAAGCAAGTGTTTCTAAACAATCATACACTTCTGAGAGTTTGCTCTTCTGAGAGGCACAAACCCTTCTGAGAAGCACAAACAAGCAAGTGTTTCTAAACAAGCAAGTGCTTCTAAATATTAGAATAATAAATTTAAGAAAATAAAATTCTGCAAACATAAAACCTAAATAAACTCTATTTATTCTACTTTTAAATTTTCGCAAAGTGAAATTGGCCTAACATAACATCCCTCATTCCCTCCAAACTTAAAGGTATTTGATCCTTTAAGCTGTAGTGTTTTTCTTTTCTTCCTCCAATTTGATTACTCCGTTTCCATTGTCCAATTTCTTTTTCTCTTTATGATAAATTTTAACTAAAAAAAGCTTCGAGATAAAAATAGATAAAAAGTATTGGTTCATTAAATACTGATCATTGAAGCTTCTTATAGCTATGTAAAGTTATATTAACTATGAAGTACCCTTTGCAACAAAAGATAAGAAATTTGAAGTAGGAAGAGCGTGAGGAACAAACCTTGAAATTAGATGACTGAAGTTCTTGCTCTAATTGTGCAAGCCTAACTCTACTATTCTCCAATTGCTGCACATATGCCTATTGAAAAACCAACACATATCAATCATTCAATGGTTAGGGCTTAAGTTTAGGTTCAATTGAGCAGTCTAACATATCAAGTTGGGAGCAATTAATTTACCTTCTTCCTCAATCGACTCTTCTTAGCAGCCTCACAATTCTGAGCCAGTCTACAAAGAGTCTAGAAAAATGTTTATATAAAAATGTAAAAATTAGTACTACTAATGAAACAGAAATTGAAATAGTAAGCACAAGCAGTAGCACACAAACAATGAAACAAACCTTCTGATCCTCATGTTTAAGCTTAGTTTGATCATTGGAGTCCACAACTATAAGTTTCCCATTCCCAGCCCTATTATTTGATAAATAGGAGAGTGAATGAGTGAGAGATAAGGTATATTTGATAAATAAGAGAGTGAGTGAGTGAGAGATAAGAGAGTGAGAAAGAGAGTAACTTAAGGTTAAACAAAAGGCATGATGATAGTGCTGTTGTTGAAAGACAAGAGCAATGGCAAGATCAGAATCAATTAAACGCGTTGTTGTCTTTGGAGTTGTGTTACTGTCATCTCCCCTATTTCAAAAATACTGAAAAGAATGAGTTATCTATCTGTAATTCAGCAGATTCAGACAAGGACAAGAAGGAGGAGCCAAAATCAAGTCATAACAAGAATATGCATGCAAACTCTAGATAAAATATCTCAGCAATTCAAATATATAGTTCATAAGCAAAGTTCATTCTATACTACAATCATAGAAATTATGTTTCAGATTTCACAAATTATAGGAATATACAAAATTCATACCTTAGAATTTAGAAATTCTGTTTTCTGCAGCAAGCAACACCTGATTTGCAAACATAAGAGCTCTCGTCGATCGTATTCTTTGATTTTGAAGTTCAATCAAAACAGGGAAAGGACAGGGTTAGGGCTAGGGATCATGAAATCAAAATAGAATCACAATGGAAGGGTTAGGGCTAGGGATGAGAAGGAGGCGGAGGCCTACCTGAACTAACAGCGACGAAAAGAGACGATGACAGACCTCCGGCGAGGAGAAAAGAAGCAGCGCGAAAGCGGCAGCGGGGGGAGCTCGTAAGACAAGAGCACGACCGAGAGAGCTCGTGTGACGACGAAAGGAGCAACCGCATTGAGAGCGGCGGTGGAAGGAGCTTGTGCGGCGACAGCGGAGGAAGTCACAACTTCAATGGAGAGAGAAGGGATGTGAGTAATTCAAGGAGAACGGGAAAAAAGAGTGAACTGAAGGATTGGGAGTAAAGTGACCCATCTCTTTATTTTAATATTTCCGACGGAAAAGTTTAAATTACAGACAGATTTTCTGTCTGTAATAATTTAATAAAATGCAGTATTTTTGTTCATTTAATTACAGACAAATTTTCTGTCTGTAACTATTTCCTACGGAAAAAATTAATTTTTTCAACAGAATTATCGATGGATTCTTTTTTCCGTCTGTAATTTATGTTAATTCATTTTTTTTGTTTTCCGACAAAAAATCCCTCTGAAATTCCGTCTGTATTTCTGTGGGATAAAATCCGTCTGAAATATCCGTCTGTATTAACTAGTTTTCTAGTAGTGTAGGATAAAAAGAAGAGAATATACAATAAATCCCAAAATATCAATAAATATTAATTCTAATTAGATGAGCGGGACTTGTAGCTTTTTGCTTCTGAACAGTTTTGGCATCTCACTTTTTCCTTTGAAGTTTAGAATGATTGGCTTCTATAGGAACTTAGAATTTCAGATAGTGTTATTGATTCTCCTAGTTAAGTTTGTTGATTCTTGAACACAGCTACTTTTATGAGTCTTGGCCGTGGCCCTAAGCATTTTGTTTTCCAGTATTACCACTCGATACATAAATACCACAGACACATGACTGGGTGAACCTTTTCTGATTGTGACTCAGCTTTGCTAGAGTCCCCAGTTAAAGGTTTCCAGAGCTCTTAAGCACACTCTTTTTGCTTTGGATCATAACTTTAACCACTCAGTCTCAAGCTTTTCACTTGGACCTTCATGCCACAAGCACATGGTTAGGGACAGCTTGATTTAGCCGCTTAGGCCTGTATTTTATTTCGTTGGGCCCTCCTATCCATTGATGTTCAAAGCCTTGGATCCTTTTTACCCTTGCCTTTTGGTTTTAAGGGCTATTGGCTTTTTCTGCTTGCTTTTTCTTTTTCTTTAAAAATTTTTTTCGCCAATAATTTTTTTTCGCCAATAATTTTTTTTCGCAAGCTTTTGTTTTTCACTGCTTTTTCTTGCTTTAAGAATCAATTTCATGATTTTTCATATCATCAATAACATTTCTCTTTGTTCATCATTCTTTCAAGAGCCAACAATTTTAACATTCATAAACAACAAGATCAAAAATATGTATTGTTCAATCATTCATTCAGAAAACAAAAAGTATTGTCACCACATCAATATAATTAAACTAAATTCAAGGATAATTTTGAAATTCATGTACTTCTTGTTCTTTTGTATTAAAAACATGTTTCATTTAAGAAAGGTGAAGGATTCATGGAATTATTCATAGCTTTAAGACATAGTTACTCAATACTAATGATCATGAGGTAGAGACACAAAACATAAACACACATGAAGTATAAAAATAAAAAAACAGAAAAATAAGAGCAAGGAGATTAAAGAATGAGTCCACCTTAGTGAGGGTGGCGTCCTCCTCTTGAAGAACCAATGGTGCTCTTTGAGCTTCTCTATGTCTCTTCCTTGCTTCTGTTGCATGATCCCTAGTGATTTTGGTGCTACTATCCTTTAGTTGCTCCCAATAATTGTGTGGAGGAAAATGTATCCCCTGAGATATCTCAGGGATCTCTTGATTTGCAGTCAAATGTTCTATCATTGAGCTATAGACCCTTGAGATGAATCTCTCCATCTCCCATGACTCAGAGGTGGAAGCAATTGTCTTCTCTTTTTCTTCTTCTTTTTTTTTTGAGGTTTCTCTGACCTTAGGTGCCATCAATGGTTATGGAAAAGCAAAAAGCTATGCTTTTACCACACAAAACTTAGAATGTTGCTCGCCCTCGAGCAAAAGAAGAAAGAATAGAAGAAGAAGAAGATATGGAGGAGAGGGAGAGAGATGTGTATTCGGCTATGTAGGGTGGGTTTGGGTGGGGAAGAGATGGATGGATGTGAGTGGTGAAAAACAGAAGGGATGACCGTGAATGGAGAGAAAGAGGGTGAGGTAGGTGGGGATCCTGTGAGGTCCATAGATCCTGAGATAATTCTGTGGGGTCCACAGATCCTGAGGTGTCAAGGATTTACATCCTTGCACCAATTAGGCATGTACAATGCCTTTGCATGCAATTCTGGCATTTAAACGCCGAGGTGATGCATGTTCTGGGCGTTCAACGCCTATCTGCAGCATGTTTCTGGCGTTAAACGCCAGTTCCATGCTTATTTCTGGCGTTCAATGCCAGATCCATGCTCTGTTCTGGCGTTGAACGCCAGCCAGATGCTCTGTTCTGGCGTTGATGCCAGCCAGATGCTCTGTTCTGGCGTTGATGCCAGCCAGATGCTCCTTACTGGCGTTTAAATGCCAGTAAGTCCTTCCTCCAGGGTGTGATTTTTCTTCTGCTATTTTTGATTCTATTTTTTAATTTTAATATTTTTTTTGTGACTCCACATGATCATGAACCTAATAAAACATAAAAGAACAATGAAAATAGAATAAAATTAGATAAATAAAAATTGGGTTGCCTCCCAACAAGCACTCTTTTAATGTTACTAGCTTGACAGTGGGCTCTCTTGGAGCCACAAAGGTGATCAGGTCAATGTTGTGGACTCCCAGCACCAAACTTAGAGTTTGGATATGGGGGTTCAACACCAAACTTAGAGTTTTGTTGTGGCCTCCCAACACCAAACTTAGAGTTTGATTGTGGGGGCTCTGTTTGACTTTGCACTGAGAGAAGCTCTACATGCTTACTCTCCCTTGTTACAAAAGGATAGCCGTGTGCCTTAAACACAAGGTAGTCCCCATTCAATTGAAGGACTAATTCTCCTCTATTAACATCTATCACAGCTTCTGCTGTGGCTAGGAAAGGTCTTCCAAAGATGATGCATTCATCCTCCTCCTTCCTAGTGTCTAAGATTATGAAATCAGCAGGAATATAAAGGCTTTTAACCTTTACCAACACGTCCTCTACCAATCCATAAGCTTGTCTTACTGACTTGTCTGCCATTTGTAATGAGAATATGGCAGGCTGTACCTCAATGATCCCTAGTTTCTCCATTACAGAGAGTGGCATAAGATTTATGCTTGACCTCAGGTCACATAGAGCCTTGTTAAAGGTCATGGTGCCTATGGTACAGGGTATTAAGAATTTGCCAGGATCTTGTCTCTTTTGACGTAATATTTGCTGAACCCATGTATCTAGTTCACTAATGAGCAAGGGAGGTTCACCTTCCCAAGTCTCATTACCAAACAACTTGGCATTCAGCTTCATGATAGCTCCTAAATATTGAGCAACTTGCTCTCCAGTTACATCTTCATCCTCTTCAGAGGAAGAATAGTCTTCAGAGCTCATGAATGGCAGAAGGAGGTTTAATGGAATCTCTATGGTCTCTATATAAGCCTCAGATTCCTTTAGGTCCTCAATAGGGGACTCCTTCTTGCTCAGAGGATGTCCCAGGAGGTCTTCCTCACTAGGATTTTTGTCCTTTCCTCCCTCTCTGCATTTGGCCATATTGACTTTATCAATGGCCTTGCACTCTCTCTTTGGATTCTCTTCTGTATTGCTTAGGAGAGTATTAGGAGGAGTTTCAGTTACTTTCTTACTCAGCTGGCCCACTTGTGCCTCCAAATTTCTGATGGAGGACCTTGTTTCACTTATAAAACTTAATGTGGCTTTAGACAGATCAGAGACTATATTTGCTAAATTAGAGGAGCTCTGCTCAGAATTCTCTATCTGTTGCTGAGAAGATGATGGAAAAGGCTTGCTATTGCTAAACCTGTTTCTTCTACCATTATTAAAGCCTTGTTGAGGCTTTTGTTGATCCTTCCATGAGAAATTTGGATGATTTCTCCATGATGAATTATAGGTGTTTCTATAAGGTTCATCCATGTAATTTACCTCTGCCATTGCAGGGTTCTCAGGATCATAAGCTTCTTCTTCAGAAGATGTCTCTTTAGTACTGTTGGATGCATTTTGCCATCCATTCAGACTTTGAGAAATCATGTTGACTTGCTGGGTCAACACTTTGTTCTGAGCCAATATGGCATTCAGAGCTTCAATTTCAAGAACTCCCTTCCTCTGAGGCATCCCATTATTCACGGAATTCCTCTTAGAAGTGTACATGAATTGGTTATTTGCAACCATGTCAATAAGTTCTTGAGCTTCTGCAGGCGTTTTCTTTAGGAGAATGGATCCACCTGCAGAATGGTCCAATGACATTTTGGATACCTCAGATAGACCATAATAGAATATACCTAATATGGTCCACTCTGAAAACATGTCAGTAGGACACTTTTTGGTCATCTGCTTATATCTTTCCCAAGCTTCATAGAGGGATTCACCATCTTTTTGCTTGAAGGTCTGAACATCCACTCTAAGCTTGCTCAGCTTTTGAGGAGGAAAGAATTTATCCAAGAAGGCCGTGACCAGCTTATCCCAGGAGTCTAGGCTATCTTTAGGTTGTGAGTCCAACCTTTTTCTAGCTTTGTCTCTTACAGCAAAAAGGAAAAGCATGAGCCTATAGACTTCAGGATCTACTCCATTAGTCTTAACAGTCTCACAAATCTGCAAGAACTTAGTTAAAAACTAGTAAGGATCTTCAGATGGAAGTCCATGACACTTGCAGTTCTGTTGCATTAAAGCAACTAATTGAGGTTTCAGCTCAAAATTGTTTGCTCCAATGGCAGAAATTGAGATGCTTCTTCCATTAAATTTGGATGTTAGTTTAGTGAAATCACCAAGCATCCTCCTTGCATTATTGTTGTTGGGTTCGGCTGCCATCTCCTTCTCTTGTTCGAAAATTTCAAAAAGGTTGCCTTTGGATTGTTGTAATTTAGCTTCTCTTAGTTTCCTCTTCAGAGTCCTTTCAGGTTCAGGATCGGTTTCAACAAGAGTGCCTTTTTCCTTGTTCCTGCTCATATGAAAGAGAAGAGAAAAAGAAAAGGAAGATGAATCCTCTATGTCACAGTAAAGAGGATCCTTATTATTAGTAGAAGAAGAAAGGGGATAAGGATTAAGAAGAAGGAATAATCCAAACACAAGAGTAAGGATAGAGGAAGTGATTGGAGATGAAGAGAGGTGAAGAGAAGTGTTAGTAAATAAATAAATAAATAGAAGAAGATGAAGAGAGAGAATTCAAAAATTAGTTTTGAAAAGTAGTTAGTGATTTTCGAAAATTAAAGAGGAGATAGAATTAAAATTAAAATTTAAAACAATTAATTAATTTAAAAAAAAGAATTTTGAAAAAGGGATGAGATATTTTCGAAAATTAGAGAGGGAGAAGTAGTTAGGTGGTTTTGAAAAAGATAAGAAACAAACAAAAAGTTAATTAGTTAGTTGAAAAAGATATTAAATCAAATTTGAAAAGATAAGAAGATAAGAGGTTAGATAAGATATTTTAAAATCAAATTTTTGAAAAAGATAAAATTTTGAAAAAGATATGATAAAAAAGATATAAAAAAAAGATATGATTTTTAAGAAAAAGATATTTTGAAAAAAAATTAGAATTTTTTAAAATTAAAATTAATTACTTAACTAACAAGAAACTAAAAGATATGATTATAGAATTTAAAGATTGAACATTTCTTAACAAGAAAGTAACAAACTTCAAATTTTTTAATCAATCACATTAATTGTTAGTGTAATTTTGAAAATTTGAAATAAAATTAAGAAAAAGGTTTTGAAAATAATTTTAAAATTTTTGAAATTAATAAGATAAAAATGAAAAATATTTGATTTTTGAAAATTTTTTTTGAAAAGATAGGATTTTTAAAATTGAAAATTTGACTTGACTTATGAAAAACAACTAATTTTTAAAAATTTTTGACTAAGTCAACTCAAATTTTTGAAAATTAGGAGAGAAATAAGGAAAAGATATTTTTTTATTTTTGAATTTTTAATGATGAGAGAGAAAAACAACAAAAATGACTCACAACATGAAAATTATGAATCAAAACTCATGATGCATGCAAGAACACTATGAATGTCAAGATGAACACCAAGAACACTTTGAAGATCATGATGAACATCAAGAACATATTTTGAAAAATTTTTGATGCAAAGAAAACATGCTAGACACCAAACTTAGAATTCTTTAATACATGGATACTATGAATGCAAAAATCATATGAAAAACAATAAAAGACACAAAACAAGAAAACATCAAGATCAAACAAGAAGACTTACCAAGAACAACTTGAAGATCATGAAGAATACCATGAATGCATGAATTTTCGAAAAATGCAAGAGATTTTTAAAACATGCAATTGACACCAAACGTAAAAATTGACACAAGACTCAAACAAGAATCACAAAATATTTTTTTGATTTTTATGATTTTATTATTTTTTTGTATTTTTATTATTTTTTTCGAAAATAAATTTTGGGAAGAACGAAAACAAAGAAAAATTTTGAAAAAAAAAAATTTTTTGAAAATTTTTTTGAAAAGAAAATTACCTAATCTGAGCAACAAGATGAACCGTTAGTTGTCCAAACTCGAACAATCCCCGGCAACAGCGCCAAAAACTTGGTGCACGAAATTGTGATCATCAACAATGGCTCCAAAGACTTGGTGCTCTTAAACATGAATCACACTTTGTCACAACTCCCCACAACTAACCAGCAAGTGTACTGGGTCATCCAAGTAATACTTTACGTGAGTAAGGGTCGATCCCACAGAGATTGTTGGTATGAAGCAAGCTATGGTCATATTGTAAATCCCAGTCAGGCGGATTTAACTAATTTAAGAGATTATTGATTTTTTGAATAATAATAATAAATAAATAGAAAATAGTTACTCATATAATTCAATGGTGGGAATTTCAGATAGGTGCATGGAGATGCTGTGTTCCTTCTGAATCTCTGCTTTCCTACTGCTTTTATCCAATCTTTGTCATTCCTTTCTATGGCAAGCTGTATGTAGGGCATCACCGTTGTCAATGGCTACATCCCATCCTCTCAGTGAAAACGGTCCAAATGCTCTGTCACAGCACGGCTAATCATCTGTCGGTTCTTGATCATGTCGGAATAGAATCCCTTGATTCTTTTGCGTTTGTCATCACGCCCAACAATCGCGAGTTTGAAGCTCGTCACAGTTATTCAATTCCGGAATCCTACTCGGAATACCACAGACAAGGTTAGACTATTTTTCGAATTCCCATGAATGCTGCCATCAATTCTAGCTTATACCACGAAGATTCTGATTAAGGAATCCAAGAGATATGCGCCCGGTCTAAGGTAGAACGGAAGTGGTTGTCAGTCATGCGTTCATAGGTGAGAATGATGATGAGTGTCACGGATCATCACATTCATCATATTGAAGTGCAACGAATATCTTAGAATAAGAACAAGCGGAATTGAATAGAAAATAGTAGTAATTGCATTGAAACTTGAGGTACATCAGAGCTCCACACCCTTAATCTATGGTTTGTAGAAACTCCACCGTTGAAAATACATAAGTGATGAAGGTTCAGGCATGGCCAAATGGCCAGCCCCCAAACATGGTCAAAAGATCAAAAATACAATCCCAGACGTCTAATACACTAGTAAAAAGTTCTATTTATACTAAACTAGCTACTAGGGTTTACAGAAGTAAGTAATTGATGCATAAATCCACTTCCGGGGCCCACTTAGTGTAAGTTTGGGCTGAGCTTATCTTTACACGAGATGAGGCTTATCTTGGAGTTGAACGGCAAGTTGTAACGTGTTTTGGGTGTTCAACTCTGGTTCGTGACGTGTTTTTGGCATTTGACTCCAGAATGCAGCATGGAACTGGCGTTGTGCGCCAGTTTACGTCGTCTAATTACGAATAAAGTATTGACTATTATATATTGCTAGAAAGCTCTGGATGTTTACTTTCCAAAGCCGTTGAGAGCGTGCCATTTGGATTTCTGTAGCTCTAGAAAATCTATTTCGAGTGCAGGGAGGTCAGAATCCAACAGCATCAGCAGTCCTTTGTCAGCCTTCTTATCAGAGTTTTGCTCAGGTCCCTCAATTTCAGCCAGAAAATACCTTAAATCACAGAAAAACACACAAACTCATAGTAATGTCTAGAAATGTGAATTTAGCATAAAAACTAATGAAAACATCCCTAAAAGTAACTAGATCATACTAAAAACTACCTAAAAATAATGCCAAAAAGCGTATAAATTATCCGCTCATCAATCAACAACCACCACCATACGCCTATGAACCCCCTCATCAACATAATTTTGAACCACCATACTCACAAGAACCTTACCACCAAACACCCCAATATGACCCTAATCCTCACCCACCATACCAAGAGCCTTATGAGCCATACTTAGAACCACCACCTCAATATACACCATCTTCGTATCCTTATCAAGATGAACCACCTTCCTATCGTGAACCCTTTCTCCCAACAGATGAACCCTCCTATCCACCCCAACCTCCATTAGATACCAACACTCTTAGAGTTATGTACCAAAGACAAACATCCATGGAGAACACATTTACCTCTCTCACTAGTCTAACCTCTACTTTCCAAGCTCTTATATCCCGCATGGACCAATCCTTTACCTCGAATACTCAACCCTCAAGCTCTAGTGCTCCACCACCCTCCATTGAAGAGCATCCACATCCAGCAATCCAAGAGCAACATGATCCCAATTATGCTAGTGACATGGAACAAGAAAGGGATCGTTTTAGGGACGCAATGGATCGATTGCACGTAGCCTTTTTTTCAGAGGAGCAAGAGGAGGCCCAAAATGTGGAGGTAGTAGAGACCCTTTGAAGATGAAGGAGTAATTGAAGGGAGTTGTCATGGAAAGAAAATCATCAAGGAGGAGTACGATTTTATACTAAAACAACTGGACGAAGCCGTAATAGTTGAAGAGGAAGAAGTGGTTGAAGACTTAGGAGATGCAGAACCTTCAAGGGAAAATCAAGTCATAGAGCCTCCTTCCAAGGCATATTATGGTTAAAGACTTGGAAGAGGTTGATCAAGAGATGGATATTCAAGAAGAAGAAGCACAACCTCCCATGCCCTTGGTAAACAATGAAGAATAGATTGAATTGGGAGAAAGCTACCAAGAGGAAGAGGTTGAAATTGAAGAAGCTTGCAAAGAGGTGGAAGTTGTCAAGGAAGAGCACAAGGGAGTGGAGCTAGCAAGATTATCAGAAACACCTCTCCTAAACCTATTACCATCCAATACAACATTCAAGTGGATAAAATCCTTATCCTTCTCCTTTACTTTCCCACTTGAATATGGTTTGCTTGAGACGGATGGTCAACTTAGAGCTCTTTATGGCCTTAAGAGTAAGAGGGAGATGATTAGTGGTAGGATTTGTCAGGCAAAGTTTGATATGGTTGCATGCTCCAAATTGAAGTGCAAAGGTTGGTGTAGAGCTCAATTGAATGGGTATAGGAAGTTGTTTGGATGCTTCAGTGAGAATTCAGATTGCTTGCCACCCTGTTGGAATAATGGTGAGCAACACAAAGACAGGTGCAAAAGGAAGGTTTGGGACCCCGGAATTCAGTCTAACAATCAACACTCTTGGGGCCTTGTCACCTGCTTTAACTTGCTTGAAGGCTCTTTGCGCCTAGTTTGGGATCTCGGAGGCCATTGGAATTACAAACATTGGTGAAGATTTCTGGATGAGTTCAAGCACAAGCCGCCATGACAAGGAGCTCACCGACTGTCCAACTTAAGGACAATAACTAAAAGTTCTAGGTGGGAGACAACCCACCATGGTACATTCTTCCATTTTTTATTAGTTTCATTTTATTCATATTAGTGTTAATTTTCAGTTCTGCATGTTTACTTTTACTTTGCTAGATTTGAAAGAGAGAGAGAGAGAGAGAGAAAGAGAGAGAGAGAGAGAGAGAAAAGCGCATTTCACGCGTGCGTATGAACCACGCGCATGCGTCACATGCGACGCTAAACCTTACAGAAGGTTACACGGGAGCTGTGCAGGAAAGGTGCCTTGTGCACGAGCCAACCCACGCGTACGCGTGCGCGTCACCTATATTTTAGTCAACCCACGCGTAAGCGTCAGTGACGCGTACGCGTGGATTGCCAAATCGGTGTCAATGGGTGATTTGGCCGAGAGTTGTGCTGCCTTGGTGCTGGTATTGTGCATTTAGCACAACCAGTGGTCACGGGTATGCGTGACTGAAGCTTATGCGTCACTTGGATTCTTGCTCACCCACGCGTAAACATGACCGACGCTTACGCATCGCCTCTTCTCTTGCACACCCACACGTAGCCGATTCCATTCTTCTACTTTTCTCTCTCCTTTCTAATTATTCCCTCCTCCTTTCCTACTTTCATCTCCTTCATTTTCCCTCTCATTTTCTTTTCCTCATTTCATTTACATACTTTCATTCATTGCATTTCAACTGTATGCATGTTTCTATTTTCTTTTCTATGTTTATTATTTTTCTATTGGTGTTAAATGTTTTTATTCCACTGTTGCATTTCTCTTGCTTTCTTTTGGTGCTTCGTGACTTGTTTCCATTGTTGGATAATATTATTTAGATGTCAATGCTACTCTTTTATGACATTTGTATTCCATTTGCATTGATATGCACTTATATTGTCTTTCATTACCCACACTCTCTCCCCCATTATTGCAATTTTTGCACTATTCATATGCCATTTGCTTCTATTATTTTCTCACTTGCATGCGGTAGCTACCATGTAATTGAAAACCTTATTATTTGGCACTAGCCCACATATGTTTTATTTCTTTTCATATCTTTGCTTGTGGGTTATTTCCCGTCCTTTTTCTTTTCTTTCAGGATGGCCATCAAGAAGGGAAATGGAAACGCTTCTCAATGGGGGCAACTGACAAGTCCATCTGCACAACCTTTGGTAAAAAGCATCAGTTATAGCCACCCGTCCACTTGCACATCTTAGCATGCACCGAAGACGGTGCAATCTTTAAGTGTGGGGAGGTCGATACCGACTTCCGCGGGTTAGTTAGTCCCCTCTCAACACCAATGTTTAATTTCTTTTGTTAGTTCATTGTTGCATTTGCATGTTTGATTGCATGTTTGTTACATTTTGTACATATTTTACCACTACCTGGTTGAAGTAATATTTTCTTTTTCAAGAAACTATTTTATAGCATTTCACTAATTTGAATTAAAATTCTTGTTAAACTTGTTTGAAGAAATTTATTTTTGGAACATGGTTTTAGAGCTCGAACACACAAAACCAGTGAGATTTTGAGCCTATTTGATTGGTTGCATTTTATCAACCAATATTTTGTTTTAGTGTGTGTTGTTCTCTCTAAAATTGTTATCTTTGTCTTGCTTAATTCTATATTTCCATTATTTGATGTATGCATACACTTACATGATTGAGGCCTTGTTTCACTTAGCTTACATACCCATATGGCCTTACCCTTTCATTATCATTTGCAAACCAATTTGAGCCTATTTTACCCTATTTGTTCTTTACTTTAGCTCATCACTAACTCTAAGCGGAAAATAATAATGTCCTTAATTTGAATCCTTGGTTAGCTTAGACTAGTGAGAGTGCTCATGAATTAAGTGTGGGAAAAGTGGGTTTGGAAATGTTTGGTTTGGGAATTGAGTATGTTAAACTTTTTGTGAAAATGTGAAAAATATTGAGGACATGTTTATGCATTCAATACTTTAATCATATGCATTGAGAAAAAGAAAAGAAAAGAAAAGAAAAGAAAAATAAAAAAAAGTAAAAAATAGAAAAAAGAAAAAAAAAGAGCAAACAATAAAAAGGGGGACAAAATGCCCCAAAGTAAATGTTGGTAGCAATGTATATGAGTTGTACTCAATTTGGGATGCATGAATATGTGAAAAATTTAGTTAATGGGTATTTAGATTTTATATTTTGATTACATGGATTATCTTAAGTTAGATGGTAAGTTTAGGTTAATCAAGGATTCAGATTTTAGTCCACTTGACCAAATACAATCCTACCTTGACCTTGACCCCATTACAACCCTTAAAAGACCTCTTGATATGTGTATTTATGCATTAATTCTTTGTTGATTGGTAGAAGAAGAGCAAGTCTTAGAAAGTAAGGTTAGTAGAGAATTCAGAGAATTAAACCTTAAACACTTGAGTAATTAGAGTGTATACACTTCTGGTGAGGGTTCGATGCTCGATTCTTTGTTCCCGGCTTTCATGAGCTATTTTCTTCTTGCAAGTCTATTTGTACTTCATTTTTATGATTCGAATTAGTGAAATCTAGTTCATATTTGATCTTGAAAGGTTTATTTACTTTTCACCAAGTTGATAGAAATATTTTGCATTTAGCTGCATTCATACAATTGGGTTGCATCTCATACTTTCTACCCTTCCTCTTCACTCTTTTAGTTTATCTTGAGCTTAGCATAAGGATATGCTAATGTTTAAGTGTAGAGAGATTTGATACATCACTATTTCGTGGTACATCTTGTGCTTAATTGAGTGGATTTTATCCACTATTCTCACACCTATTCATAGAATTCGCATGTTTTACATTTTCCTTCATGATTTTGTGCTATGATTGAAAACATACTTATTTAACATTAAATTTGCTAATTTTAATCATCTCTTATTACCATTCGATGCCTTGATATGTGTGTTAAGTGATTTTAGGGTTTATAGGGTATGAATGGCTTAGAGGATGGAAAGGAAGCATGCAAAAGTGGAAGGAATACAAGAAATTGAAGGAATTGCTGAGCTGTCAGCCATGACCTCTTCGCACTCAATCGGTCATAACTTGAGCTACATAGGTCCAAATAAGGCGGTTCTAGTTAAGTTGGAAAGCTAATGTCTGGGGCTTCAAAATGATATATATTTTTGCCATAGTAGCCATACAGCTAGACGACGCGCACGCATGCATATGAAAAAATTTAGCGTATCAGAATTCGCCCCCAGCGATTTCTGGGCTGTTTTTGAGTGGACTAATTCGTTGTACATCTTGTGCTTAATTGAGTGGATTTTATCCACTAATCTCACACATATTCATATAAATCGCATGTTTTATATTTTCCTTCCTGATTTTGTGCTATGATTGAAAACACGCTTCTTTGGCCTTAGATTTGTTAATTTTAATCCTCTCTTATTACCATTCAATGCCTTGATATGTGTGTTAAGTGATTTCAGGATTTATAGGGTAGCAATGGCTTAGAACATGGAAAGGAAACATGTAAAAGCAGAAGGAATGCAAGAAGATGAAGTTGTGAGGAACGAGCAGCAACGCGTACGCATGGACGAAGCGTACGCGTGACTAGCGCAGAGGAGAAGCGACGTGTACGCGTAACTGACGCGTATGCGTGATAAGGAATCTCGCCAAATGACGCGCACGCGTGACCTACTTGTACGTGTGACATGCGCGACGTACAGCAATTGCAGAAATCGTCCCCAGCGATTTCTGGGCTATTTTGACCTAGTTTTTGACCCATAAAATATAGATTAGAGGCTGTAGAGTGGGAAATCAGATTCATAGATCAGATTTAACTCATTATTCACAATTTTAGGTTTTAGATGTAGTTTTCTAGAGAGAGAGAGGCTCTTTCCTCTCTCTTAGGTTTTAGCATTTTAGGATTAGCTTTTCTTAAATTCAGATTTCTATCATGCTTTAATTTAGTTTTTTTGTACTCCTATTTGTTCGAGTAGTTTAGTTTATCTATCTTCTCTTGTTAATCTATTTATTCTTCAATTTAGCTTATGAATGTTTCAAGTTAGATTGATTTTCTCTTTAATGCAATTTGAGGTATTTTATATTTATGATTGCTTTCTTCAATTTGTGTTATTGATGCTTTCAATTGATTGTTTGGATTTAATATTCTCGTATTAATTTTCTATGTTTTTATGTTATGCCCTCCAAGTACTTGAAAAAATGCTTAGAAGGATGTTAGAGTAGGATTCTATGTTCTTGGCTTGGTTGAGTAATTGGTGACACTTGAGTTATCAAACTCCTTTGTTGATTGATAATTGAAAGTTGCTGATTGATTTGGATTCCACTAAAGCTAGTCTTTCCTTAGGAGTTGACTAGGACTTGAGTAATCAAATTGATTAGTCCACTTGACTTTCCTTCATTCGTTGAGGGTTAACTAAGTGGGAGCAATGAACAATTCTCATCACAATTTATAACGATAACTAGGATAGAATTTCCAATTCTCATACCCTGCCAAGAGCTTTTCTAGTCATTTTGATTTTCATTACCGTTTACTATTCTTGCTTCTTATCTTAAAAACCCCAAAATAGAGCTTTACATAACCAATAACAAGAACACTTCCTTGCAATTCCTTCAGAGACGACCCAAGGTTTAAATACTTCGATTATTATTTATTAGGAGTTTGTTACTTGTGACAACCAAAACTTTTGTACGAAAGGACTCTAGTTGGTTCAGAAACTATATTTTCAACAAGAATTTATTTGTCGGCCACTCAAAGGCAAAAAAGGAGGAGGAAACCGGACTGAATATTGTGAATATCATCGGATCCACGGGGCATTCCACCAATGAGTGCTTTGATTTAAAAAACGTCATAGAAAAACTAGTAAGAGAAGCAAAGCTAGATCGATATCTGGCCACCCGTGACGATGAGCAAAGAAAAAAAGAAGAGCAGAAGATGTTGGACAAACTGAGCGATCACCTCGTACACCAGAAAGACATGTCCACATGATACACGGTGGATTTGCCGATGGAGGAATCTCTAAATCATCTCACAAAAGGTATCTCGAAGACGTATATCATGTCGAAGGGAAGGAGGAAGCACCCGACATCCCCGCGATTACTTTCACCAAAGAAGACGCATCCGGCATCACATCAGGACACGACGATCCCATGGTCATCACTGTTATACTGGCAAACGCAAATCTCCACCGTACGCAGATAGACCAGGGGAGCTCCGCTGACATCTTATTCAAAACTACCTTCGACAAGCTCGGATTGGAAGAAAAAGAACTCAGAGCATATCCGAACAGCCTGTTCAGACTAGGAGATACCCCGGTTCAACCAATGGGATACATCTCGCTACATACAACTTTCGAAAAAGGAAACCAGTCAAGAACACTCAAGATAGATTACATCGTAGTTGACGTAAGTTCAGCCTACAATGCCCTAATAGGTCGGACAATATTGAATCAGCTCGGTGCAATAGTCTCAATTATAGGGGGATAACTACAATAAAAACAAATCAGAAGATGGCACGCCGCTGTTACAATGAAAGTCTAAACCTCAGAGGCAAAGGGGAAGAATTCCACACAATCGAACTCGGTGGAGTTCAGAGGCGGGAAGAACTCTGCCCATAACCTGAAGGTGAAATAGAGAAAGTCTAGATCGGGGATGCCCCGGACTAAACAACCAATATTGGTACACTCCTAAAATGAGACATAAAAGAATCACTCATACAGTTCCTACGAGATAACGTCGACTTTTTTGCGTGGAAGGCGGCAGACATGCCAGGCATAGATCCCAAGTTAATGTGCCACAAGCTAGCAGTCTACCCAGGATCTCAGCCAGTGCAGCAAAGGCGTAGAAAGCTCGGACCTGAACACTCTCAAGCTGTGGAAGAGCAGGTACAAGCTCTACTGGAGGCAGGATTCATAAGAGAAGTCAAATATCCATTATGTCTTGCTAACGTCGTCTTGGTGAAAAAATCAAACGGGAAGTGGCGAATATGCATCGACTACACCGATTTCAATAAAGCCTGCCCAAAAGATCCTTATCCACTCCCAAGCATAGACACACTGGTCGATGCCTCCTCTGGATATAAATACCTCTCCTTTATGGACGCATACTCGGGATACAACCAAATCCCAATGTACCCACCTAACCAAGAAAAAACCTCATTCTTAACCCCAAAAGCAAACTACTGCTACATCGTCATGCCCTTTGGTCTTAAAAATGCGGGAGCTACTTGTCATAGATTAATGAATAAGGTTTTTTCGGATCACGTCGGAAAAATCATGGAAGCCTACGTGGATGACATGCTAGTAAAGACACAAAACAAAGAGATGTTATTATCCGACCTGACCCAAGTATTCGACACTATAAGATGGCATGTTATGCGACTCAATCCCGCAAAATGCACCTTTGCAGTAGAAGCCGGTAAATTCTTGGGTTTTATGATCACACATAAAGGAATAGAGGACAACTCGGATAAATGACGGACCATACTCGACATGAAAAGTCCGACTTGTGTCAAAGAGGTACAACAACTCAACGGGAGGTTGGCAGTCTTGTCCAGATTCCTTGCCGGATCGACAATAAGATCCCTCCCCTTCTATGCCACTCTAAGGAAGGGAAAGGAGTTTGAATGGACAGCGGAGTGCGAGTAAGCCTTCCAAGGTTTCAAAAGATTCCTGGGACAGCCACCTTTACTAACTCGGCCACAGGAAGGAGAACCACCCATATTATACCTCACGGTAGGAAGTCGGGCAGTAACCTCAGGACTAGTCCGAGAAGACGACAGCAGGCAATAGCCCATATGCTTACGCTCTCATACTAACATCACGACGACTTCACCCATACTTCCAGGCCCACACCATTAGAGTTCGGACCAACCAGCCCAAAAAAGGATCTTACAGAAAACAGACCTGGCGGGCAGAATCTTGCAATGGGCAGTCGAGTTATCCGAATTTGATCTTCAATACGAAGCTCGGATGGCTATCAAATCACAATACCTGGCCGACTTCATTGTAGAATTTACAGACACACCAGAAATCCCCACAGAATGGAATCTCTACGTGGACGGTTCCTCAAATAAAACTGGAAGCGGCGGGGGCGTGATAATTGAAAGTGACCAGGGAACCCAAATTGAACTCTCCCTCAAATTCAGGTTTCCAGCCTCAAACAACCAAGTGGAATATGAGGCACTTCTAGCTAGTTTGAAGCTGGCTAAGGAGGTCGGAGCTCAAAAGCTTATCATTTTCAGTGATTCACAGGCAGTCACTGCACAAATAGCAGGAAGCTACCAAGCCAAAAACCCCACCATGAAAAAATACCTGGATAAAACCAGGGAACAACTCGGACAATTCGGAGAATATGAGATCCGTCACATACACCAAGAACAGAATGCCCGAGCCGACGCACTCTCAAAATTAGCCAGCACCAAACCAGGGGACAACAATAGAAGCCTCATCCAAGAAATTCTGCAGAATCCATCAATCTCAGATGGTGAAAAAATCCTGGCCATAACAGGTCAGGATCAAGGATGGATGACTCTCATAATTAACTACCTCAAAACAGAAGCACTCCCCACAGAGGAAAAGGAGGCAAAGAGGCTGAAAAAGGAGGCACAATACTACACTATTATAAACAATACTCTATACAAAAGAGGGATTTCGATACCATTGTTAAAATGCGTGCCAACTTCCAACACGAAGGAAGTTTTAGAAGAAGTACACAGTGGCATTTATGGCAATCACCTCGGAGCGCAGGCACTCACCAAAAAAGTACTTCGGGCAAGGTTTTATTGGCCAACTTTACAAAAGGAAGCCATATAGTTCGTAAAGACATGTTCATCATGTCAGAAACATGCTAACCTTCACATCGCCCCACCAGAGGAGCTCATCGCTGTAACCTCACCTTGGCCATTCGCAAAATGGGGACTCGATCTTCTCGTACCCTTCCCCAAGGATCGGGACAAGTCAAATTCCTTATAGTGGGAATAGACTACTTCACAAAGTGGATCCAGGCAGAACCCCTAGCTAACGCTACCGCTCAAAGAAGTCGAAAATTCCTATATAGAAACATCGTCACAAGGTTTGGGGTTCCATACTGCATCACACAGACAATGGTACCCAGTTGACAGATGCAGGCTTCAGAAAGCTAGCGGCCGACTTGAATATAAAACAACAATTCACCTCTGTAGAACATCCCCAAGCCAATAAACAAGCTGAAGCTGCCAACAAAGTCATACTGGCTGGGCTGAAGTGGAGATTATAGGATGCAAAGGGAGCCTGGGCCGAGGAGCTCCCACAAGTCTTATGGGCATATCAAACAATGCTACATTCCACCACAAAGGAATCACCCTTCCGACTAGCGTATGGAATGGAGGCAATGATCCCAGTGGAGATGGAAGAAAGGTCACCTAGAGTGATCCACTATAGCAAAGAAGCCAATTCCTAACTTCAAAGGGAAGAGCTCGACCTACTTTTGGAAGTCCGAGAAAGAGCTCGGATTAGGGAATAAGCATTAAAACGATGAATGGCTTCCAGATACAATCAAAAGGTAATACAACGAGCTTTTACCAAGGACGACCTCATTCTAATCTGAAATGACATCGGAACAACTCGACCTGGAGAAGGAAAGCTGGCAGCAAACTGGAAAGGACCCTACCGAGTCATCAAAGTACTAGGGAAGGGCTACTACAGACTGTCTGAACTCGATGGGCGAGAGCTTCCTAGGTCATGGCATGCCTACAACCTAAGAAGGTACTATAGTTAGGGATGATAAAGGATCTTGGATAAGGCGCACTCTTTTTCCTGAAAAGGTTTTTTAACGAGGCGCCAAGCCAACACCTACAAATCACCCGATTTAGGGAATTAACCCCCCGTATGTATATATTTGCATTTTCTTTTGAAATAAAATATGTTTAGATCTTCTACAAGTGCTCAAGCCGCATTAATCTGAAACATTCATCATTCGATTATAAAGCTACAGATCGGCAGAAAGTGAAAATCAAATTCACTACGCGATCACGATAAAGACCAAAGATGAAAACCAAATTAATTAAAAGGTTGACCAAATGAGGGTTAAAACCCAATCTCTACAAACCGGCAAAGATGAAAATAGAATAATGCAAGAATTTATAGAAAGTGATCCATAGAAAGGACCTAACGAGGTCCTAACAAAATGGATTGCTATAAAATAACTTAAAGACTGGCCGATATAGAGAAGTTGGACCAGTCACAATAACCGAAGTTATAAGTAAAGCCCTGGCAAGAGGTCTGACCAGCCCTATAAAAGAGGATTACTATAACATAGAAGAGCCCGACATGATGAAGTCGGACTCCCACAAACAAGTTATAAAAAGTAATCCCTGAAAGAGACTTGAATAAGGTCCAGGAAAGAGGATTACAAAAATAACTTAGAAGAGACCGACATGATAAAGTCAGACTCCGACGAACAAGTTAAAAAGGTAATCCATGAAAGAGACCTGAACAAGATCCAAGAAAGAGGATTACAAAGTAACTCGACCGGGCCCGACGTGACGAAGTCGGCCCAAAATATAAAGCTACAAAGGTGATCACTGAAAGAGACCTGAACAAGGTCCAAGAAAGAGGATTACAAAGTAACTCAACATGGCCCGACGTGACGAAGTCGGCCCGAAATATAAAGCTACAAAGATAGTCCCTGAAAGAGACCTGAACAAGGTCCAAAAAAGAGGATTACAAAGTAACTCGGAAGGGCTCGACGTGTTGAGGTCGGCCCAAAACATAAAACTACAAAAGTAACCCCTAAAAGAGATCTACACAAGGTCCAAAAAAGAGGATTACAAAGTAACTCGGAAAGGCTCGACGTGATGTGGTTGGCCCAAAACATAAAACTACAAAAGTAACCCCTAAAAGAGACCTAAACAAGGTCCAAAAAAAGAGGATCACTAACAACTCTTTGGACAAAATCAACATAACAAAATCAGCAACCACAGCAAACCAAAGAACAAAAAAGGTTGCTGAAAATAGCATCAAGCAAAGAAATCAAGCCAATCCAGAGAGGTCAGACAAAAAAAAGTTCTAACACTCCCAAAACCTAGAAAGGTACTAAGCCAAGTGCAAGCAGGCCTGACATAAAAACTGCTAGTTAGGATAAATAGCAAACTTCAGAGGCCACCAGAAGCAGCCCCAAAAAGTTCGGCAACTACTTTGTTTTTCAAATAAAGTTGCTAAACAAAGCAACTAAAAGGGTATCAACAGTCCACAAAACATCATTTACAAAATAAAGAGTTTAAAAAGCCCACACGCCGGGCTATCTACAACAAGCAAGAAGAAAATTCAGTTAACATCCGAAGGCTTCTCGGCAGCATCAACTCAGGGTGAAGGAGGATGAGTCTGAAGAGGCACCGCATCCACCATCCCATCATCCCGGTTCAAAATCTGGCAATCTGGTTCCCCTTCAGGACGGTTAATCTCAGCAATGGAAGCCAGAGAAGTCGGCGCAACAGAGGTCTTGGTGGCAGGCAGTGAAGGACGATCATCATCATCATCATCAGGGTCATCAGGAACAATCTTACCATCCCTAACAATATTGTCCAGTCTGAAAAGGGAAAGATCGAGCTTTGGCACAAGAACGCAAACTTGCTCCTTCAGATTCTCATAAGCAGCAGAAACACTGCCTACAAGGTGACTTTGAAGCTCGGTATAATTGGTCTGGACAGATTCCAAGCTATTCCTGAGATCCATCATCTCTCTATAGGTGGTAACATAGCTATCCTTATGTTTTAACGCCGTATCGTCAGCTAGTTGCACAGCAGCCACCAGACCAATAGCCCGAGCTTTTTCCCCCTTTAACTCCTTCTCCAGCTCGGTCACTTTCACCTCGAGCTCCTCTTTTAAACCCTTAATTCGGTCAAACTCCAATTTTGCCTCCTCCATAAAGGCCTTGGTAGCATGGATAGGAAGATCTTGAGCAGTTCGGTATAAAGCCGCTCCCATGTGTGCCAGTTTAATACCACTCTGAGTAATGAAGTCTAAATGATGAAGAATGGATACATCATCAGTAGGCATGACACCATAAGGAGCAATTTGTTGATCTACAAACCCGACAACATCAAAGTTGGGAGCATCCAGACTAAAAGGCTCGACAGTTCGAGGTCTTTTTGGAGGAGGAGCTGCGGAAGGAGAGGAGGTACCAGCAGAAGTTTGTGAAGGATCAACCAAACAAACTTGAGGAGTGGGGATAACCCTCCTCGGCCCAAGAGAACTCGTAACCAAAGTCTTCGACGAAACCTGAGAAGACCCCTCCCCGGCCGCCTTGGCTGAGGCATTCTGAGCTGCAGTAGCCTTCCTCGCCCTTTTAAAGGCCTTCGTGAATTCATTATTTTTAATCATCTCTGCAAATAAACATCACAGCAAGAAACCAAGCTACGAGTCAGAAAAAGATCTCATAAGAGACAAACTTGACAAAGCGATAAGCAAAACCAAATAAGAAAATGGACCACTACCCAGCTCAGCTCGGAGGAGAGAGAGGTTAGCTAAAAATTTCTTTGTGTCAAGATGAGGAGGTTGCCCCCAGTTTTCTTCCAGCACAGTCACAAAAGCTTGTTCAGCCTCATTCAACATCTCCCATGAATATCTCAATACCAGTACATTCTTTTTCCATTCTAAAGGAAAGGTGGGTTCATCATTTTCATCTAGAAAAAAGGGCCGAGCTCCTTTAACAGCTCGGACCCTAAAAAGGTAATTTTTGAAATCGCGAAAAGATTCATCAAACATGGAGAAAACCTTTTTCCCATGGGAAGCTCGGAAAGAAACCCAAGCGGCTTTCTTTTTCACTACACCAGGCTTTGTCAAGACGAAAAGATAAAAGAAGAGAGATTGTGAAGCAGGGATACCAAACTCACGACACAGCAGGTGAAAGATCTTTATAAAACCCTAGAAATTGGGGTGAAGTTGGGATGGAGCTAAATTACAGGACCATAACAGGTCGGTCTCAAAGGGGGTAAAAGGAAGAGTAATATTCATTTGACTAAAAAAGAAGTCGTAAGCGTAGAAAAAAGGACGCTTTCCAGCAACTCGGGTAGAAAAACAGACCCTTTCCTCAGAAGTTGGAGATACTAGCTCATAATTCTTATCATCACTACCGTCGCCACAAATCCTATGAAATTGCCTAAGTTGCTGACAAAACTCTGAGTCAACCAACAAGACACACAGAAGGACCATAGAATCCACTCAATCGGCCATACCTTTAGGGACTTGGGAAGATGTCTCAACAATATTTTTGCGAGAAGACATGAGGTCAACTAGTCCTACAAGAAGAAAAGAAGATTGGATTAGTCAAAAAACATATCGGTACACTAATCAAACAACTCGAGCATAAATGGAGGCAACTTAAAACTAAAGCACATAGGTGTCAAAAAGCGAGCCAGAGCAACAAAAAGAAACCCCAGGACCCACTCCAAAAAAGGATCCAGGGGCATCCTGTGGAGGCAGAATAAGGACTCAGAAAAATCTACAAGCCTACACCTCGACACACCCCAATAGGAAGATAAAGCCTCTCTTTCAACAAAAATGACACTCCAAAAGGCCACAAACTAAATAAAGTCATCAAAATAAGCCACCTCTCAAATTGTAATTTCAGTCTATCAGCAAAGGGAACTACCAAAACAGCAAGAACATGCCAAGCGAAAAAATTGTCAAAGACACAATCTTTCTTCAAAATCAAACAAACCATTTACACAGAAACAGGCAACAACATGCAAAACCCTAGAAGCTTCAACCATCAAGGAAACACCAGAGAAGAAGAAGCCAAAAATCACAGCAACAAAAAGTATAGAAATGCGAAAAGGTTCAAGCTTTCCAAATATACACTCAAGTAAAAACCCTACTTTACCAGAAAATAGAACAATGCAAGCAAAAAAAAGAAAAGATGAACCAACCTGAAAAAGGAGAAGTGTACGGAGGGAAGATTAAAGATGAAGAGATTAGGAGTTGCCGTCAAAAGCAAAGAAAACACCTACGATCGCCAAACAATGTCGCAAGGAGAAACACGAAAATGTAGATGACAGGCGAAAACAGAAAAAGTGAGAAAGAAAAGGGGAAGTTACAGAGAAGAGGAAAAACCGTTTCTGTGTGTAAAGTTCAAAATAAAAGAAACAAGAGAAACGGGGCATTGAAAACCAATTAAAACCCTCACGCATTCCCAAGGCTAGGACGCAAATACAAAAGCGCGCACTCTTAGAGGAAGCAAAACATTCCGCATTCAAAAAAGGAACTCTACAAAGATAAAGTCGACAAAATGCTCGAGTTCGGCTTCACCCAAGAAGGTTCGAAGTCCTAAAAACTAAAGACTTGACCTCCAAATAAAGACCGAGCTTGAGCAGGGGCACTGTTCATACCCTGGGTCGAGCTGTCCGACCCGAAATGTTCTACAGACAAAGCGACTGACCTCTTCAGGTCAGGACAACCCGACCTCTTCTCAGAAAGCTCGACCAAGTCACTAGGAAAGCCTAAAGAAGGGCCCTAACAGAGGACCGCGCACCAAAACCCAAGGCAGTCCAAGCCCGCAGGGAGAAGGGCGATTCCTTTGAAGATAAGATATGATAAATAACTTATCTTATCTAAAGAAGGTCACTCTACACTATTATAAATACACTGGAGCACCTAGGTGTAACTCATACTCTGATTCTACTAAAAACCTGCTTAATACCCTTGCTAACTTAAGCATCGAAGTCCCTTGCAGGTACCCCCACCCTCCGGTGACGAAGGATCACCACCACCGTGTCCAACAAGTCAGACACGGCGGCTCCAGCCACCATCAACAAGTCAAACATAATAGCTCCGACCAGTACAGAAGATCTCGTCTGAGATCGACCTACAGTTTCAGGTAACCCTCGGAACAGTATCTTTATTGCCCGGTTTGTGGGTCTTTGAACTCTTATTTTTTGTATCTTGTGGCCTAGACATGGATATTTTGGTTACTTTTCCTAGCAACCTTATTTAGAAAAACAAAGTAACTTCTTGAGCTCATTGAGGTTGACTCTTGAGTGGCCTTTTTAGCTTTTGCTTATATTCTTCATGTGTTTGTTTGCAACCTTTTGGAGCCTCTAGGAATCTCAAGAGTGTTGGTGCTCTTTGCTGTCCGACCGCTTTTTGGTTCCCTTTGTGTTTGAACACTTGATTTTGTGTGAGGTCGTCGCTTTCTTTGGGTCGAGCTGTGTCCTTTCTAGCGCACGCCTTCTGTTCTGTCAACTTCTTTCGTTGAGTCTTTTGAGTTATTTTTAGTAATCCATTTGGACCTCGCCGGGTCTTCTTTTTATGGATTTACTTTTTATAACTCTTTCGCCTTTTGATCGGCTTGGGCCGACTTCTTCATGTCGGTCTCAATCTAAGTTATTTCTAGTAATCCATTTTATTTGGACCTTGTCAGGTCTCTTTTTATAGATTACTTTTATAACTTTTTGTAGCTTTGTCGGGTCGACTTCATCATGCCGGTCCCTTCTAAGTTATTTCTAGTAATCCATTTTATTTGGACCTTGTCAGGTCTTTTTTTACAGATTACTTTTATAACTTTTTGTAGCCTTGTCGGGCCGACTTTATCATGACGGTCCCTTCTAAGTTATTTCTAGTAATCCATTTTCAGGGCTGGCCAGCCCTCTTTTCTATGGGTTACTTTTTATAACTTTTTGTCGCTTTGACCTGGTCCGACTTCTTTTATGTCGGTCTATTCTAAGTTATTTCTAGCGATCCATTTTTGTTTCAGACCTCGTCAGGTCTCACTTCATGGATCGCTTTTTATAACTTCTTGCATTATTCTGTCTATGTCGCTTTTCATCTTTGCCGATTTTGATCCTCGCTTAGCCTGACCTTTGAGAAGTTCAGTTTTCATCTTTGTCGACCTTATCGTGATCGAGCAATGAATTTAGTTTTTCACTTTTGTCGATCTGTAGCTTTATAATCGGGAGATGAATTTTTACGTTTCAGATTAATGCGTCTTGCTAAAGAGAATTTGTAGAAAATCTGAAAAAACTTTATTCAAAAATAGAAAATATGCAAATATATACATGTGGGTGCTCACCCTTCTTAGGTTAGGTAATTTTTGCAGATCTTGGCTTCGTGCCTCATTAAAAAACCTTTTTCAGGAAAAAGAGTGCACCTTTGTCCTAAGATCTTTTTATTACCTTTTAACTATAATACCTTTTTCTAAGATTCATAGACAGTAAGCTAATTTTCACTTAGAAAGAGAACAATCTATCCTTTTATTCATTATAATTGAGCTACTACACAATCAAACACACATACCACCACTTGCTGTTATTTTACTACTTGCTGAAATGGAACTAATCCGCTTCTTGTTCAAACATTTCTTTTATTGAAATTAAAGGGACAGGGGGACAAGACAGGCATTTAGACAGGTGAAAATGAAGGCACACACACCTAGGCTAGCATACTTATTGCAAAGATTAAACATAACAGGATGCAGAACCAACTAAAACCAACTAAAACTAAACATGTTCTTTCTTTATTGAATGTGATAAGCAAGGAGCAGGTCCACCTTTCATTTGTTATCCTATTTGTCTTTCTTTTTCTTCTCGCTTGCTTGCTTACTAGTTTCTCCCTTGCCCTTGCCCTTTAGCTTTTGCCAGAATCTAGCTTTTTTTATTGTCTCTTCTGTTCTATTTTCAAGGCGTATTGCTTTGTCTATTTCTCTGTCGCTCCTTTCCTTGAAGTATTCATCGTAAATTGGAAATGCTGGGTCCATGCGATGTAGATGTTCCCCAATGTAGTTGAGCTTGATTTGGCTATTTATGTTGTAATCAGCTCGTACTCCATATCTTGCACCTTGAAGGGTCGTGAATTCCTTGAAAGCTCTCATCTTCTCAACTTGCAGTTGGGCCAACTGGTTGAATGATTCTTGAAATTGTGAAGCTTGCTCCTGTTACATAACTAAGGATCTTGACTCAAAGTCTCTCTGTTGACTCATCATTCTCAACTGAAGCTCCTCTTGTCTTTGTTGAGCTCTCATGTACTGTGAATGGAATTCTCCCTGCTTCTCTTGAATCCCCATGTACTGTTCTGATAACCTTTCAATTGCTTCTTGCATTCGAACCATGTCCATATTATTTTGTGGTTGGAATTGTTGATATTCTTATTGTTCTTCTCGTGGTTCTTCTTGTTGTTCTTCTTCCTCCCTTAGTTCTTCTCTCCTTCTCCTTCTTTGTGGCCTTCGACTTTGTTGTGCCTCTGTGACAATCATCATCCTTTCGAGGGTTATAGGCATGCCTGGATACAACCATGTTGGGTTTGCATCCTCCAGTGGCACTTTGGCCTTCATGCACAACCGCATAATGGTACTTGGGTAATAGAGCCAAGCTTTAGCAGAATTCTTCTCCGCAACCTTTTGAATATCACTTGCAATGATCACGTGAACCTTTACCTCTCCTCCTACCATTATACAGTGTAGCATGACAATCCTTTGCTTGTTAACTTCTGAGGTGTTCACTGTACCCATAATTGCTCTTTATAAGATCATACTACCCTTTTGCTTCAGGGGTGAGATCTCCCCTTTAGAAGAATTTGTGCCTTCCGTGATCATCTCTCTCCCAATCAGTATTCACCACACAGATATCACTAGATATTTCATCATAATCTGGGTTTACATTTACTCTTTTGTGGTACCCTGCCTCATCAAAATGGGCTGTCCTAAGTCCTAAGATTTTCATGATAGTCTTCGAACTAAAGTCCACTTCAACTCCCGTACATATCTCTTGTAAGTTGGGGCTTCATTCATATCAAGCCTTGGGGTGTTAGCATAAAACTCCCTTATGATGTTTGCATTAATCCTGGTGATTGGTGAGGTGAGCTCTTCCCATTTTCTCTTTCTGATCTTGGCTTTCATTTCTAGGCACCCTTTATAAGGTAGCTGAAGTGGGACTTCTAGATATATCTTTTTGTCATTCATCCACCCAAGTTGCATTTGATGGTACCATGATCTGAACTTCCATCGATCATATTCGTTTCCACTTTCTTCAACCACAGGTTCCTTTTCTCTTCTTCTTTTGGAACTTGAGGAAGAAGCCATGCTTCCTTTAATTGGTTGACCGAGTTGAGGTTAAATGTTTATGAAGAAGATTGGTTAATGTGATGTACTCTTGGAGGAAAAGTGTTTGAAGTTAAGGTAGTATTATAGATGAAAGTGAACAAGGGTGCTTTGTTGCACAGGGAGCACGGTTTCTAAGCTTTGGTTTTAGAGAACACAAGGTTTGAATATCTGGAGTGCAAGATGTGTGAAATTTTAGTTCATATGCAAAGTTCAAGTGAGGCTATTTATAGTAAGCTTTAATGAAGAATTGATGGTTAGGATTCATTGGGACAAGTGGTAAATGAAGGGTGTGCATGCAAGGTTGAATAAAGACAAAAGTTGCCTCTTCATGAAGCATATATCTTCAGTCTTCAAAGTGTTTCTTCCAAGGGTGTGTAGATTCACCCTTCAAGCCATATGATCCACTTTTGTCTTCATGCTAGTCTTATCCTTCCTTGTCTTGTCCCTTTCATTAAATAGTTCTCTGCTCACCTAACCATTATAACAAGACCAAAGGAGTGAGTATTAACGGGTGGTAGCAAAAGAACAGTTAATATTTAAAACTCAAACTTTGACTATCATTCCTCATGCTTGTTTAACCTACCGTGACTCTTTTTGGTGCCACTATATATATAGTCTTGGAGGACACCAAACTTAGTGTTTGGTTATATGGTTCAAATTGTCACTACCTTCAAGTGTTGTTATTGAAATCTCAACTAAATTAGTTTCACTTTTTGGTTAAACCATCATGAGAAAAACTTTATTCTGTTATGAACTAGAAATTATAACCATGGTTGCACTCTCGTGACTTTCAAAACTCAAGAAAACTTTGACTTTCATGATTTATTCTTTCAATATATAAAACACCAAACTTAATGTTTGGCTATCTATTCCAAGAAACACCTGTCAAAATAGCAATAAGATCATCATTTTTGAAATTTGTCTTAGCGTGCCTGTAGGCACACCAAACGTAGAATCGGATCGTATACTCTTCAATGTCATGAATAGTTGTCAAAATTGTCTAAGAGAACTTGAATTCATGTTAGAGCAATGATAAGCGGATAATTTATACGCTTTTTGGCATTGTTTTTAGGTAGTTTTTAGTAAGATCTAGTTACTTTTAGGGATGTTTTCATTAGTTTTTATGCTAAATTCACATTTCTGGACTTTACTATGAGTTTGTGTGTTTTTCTGTGATTTCAGGTATTTTCTGGCTGAAATTGAGGGACCTAAGCAAAACTCTGATAAGAAGGCTGACAAAGGACGCTGCTGATGTTGTTGGATTCTGACCTCCCTACACTTGAAATGGATTTTTTTGGAGCTACAGAACTCCCTATTTGATGCTTTTAGGGTTTTTGCATGTTATGACTGCCTCTGAAGGGACTTTTTGTGGCTCATGAACTGCTTGATTCTTGAAAAAGACTGTGCCTTTTGGTGATTTTTATCTGTTTTGATGTTGACAGTTTCCTTTGCTAGTAGTTTTGTTGAAAGATGGCTATTTTTTATGACTTTCTTCTCGGAGTGTTATTTGTGTGAAAAATAAGGTTATTTTTCTTGCTTAGATAGATTAAGTCCTCGTTCTGTTGCTGCCCCCAGAGGATGCCCCTGGACATTGGGTTGTGTCCTGGGGTTTCCTTTTACTATTGCTGCTGCCCTGTGTGCCTTAGGTCGAGTCATATCTGTTTTGTCCAAGAAGTTTTCTTTGTTATGCCCGAGCTGTTTATTTAGTAATCCCTATATCTTTTTCTTTACTGTAGGACCATGTCTTCTCGCTAAAATATTGTCGAGATGTCTTCCAAGGTCCTCGAGGGTATGTCCGACTGGCTGGACTCACTCGTCCTGATGTGTGTTTCCGTAGTGAATTCTGAGTTCTGCGCGGAGCTTAGAAAACATCACCGAATCTATAGTAGTAGAGATTAGGAGAAGAACTACGAGTTGGTGGTACCAGATTCTGACGAGAGGGTTTGCTTTCCTTCTCTCACCCAGGGGGAACACCCCTTCTTTTATGCTTACGATTACTTTTTTAGCCAGAAAAATATTTCCCTGCCTTTTACTTCTTTCGAGACTGACTTGCGGTGGTCATGTAATGTAGCTCCATCCTAACTCATGGGGCTTTGTTAAGATTTTTTCAATTGCTTTGCCAAGAGTTGGATGTCAAACCTTCTCAAACTCTCTTTCTTTATCTTTTCATTTTGACTAAGCCCAAGAACTCCTCGAAAAAGAAAGCTTCCTGGATTTCCTTTCGGTCTGCTCAGGGACATAAAGTGTTTGTTATGTGTGATAAGTCCTTTAGGGACTTTAAGAATTACTTTTTTAAGGTCTGAGCTGTTGAGGGAGCTCGGCCATTTTTCTTAGAGTCGAATAATGAACCTACCTTCCTCTTGTGTTGGCAAAAGAATGTTGTGGTGTCTCGATACTCGTGGGAGATGCTTGATGGGGTTGAGCAGGCTTTTGTGAATGTGTTGGAAGATATTTGGGGGCAACCTCCTCATCTCGATACAAAAAAATTCCTAGGGGATCCCTCCTTTCTCCGGGCTGAGCTGGGTAGTGGCCGACTTCCTTTGTATTTGTTGTGCTAGTTTATTTCGTTGAGTTTGCTCCTTTCTTTTCGATTTATAACTTGGTCTGTATTTTTTCAGAGATGGTTAAAAATAATGACTCCATGAAGGCTTTCAAAAAGGCGAGGAAGGCTATCGCTGCCCAGAACATCTTGGCTAAGGCTGCCGGGGAAGGATCTTCTCAAGTTCCTCCTAAGAAGCCGATCTTGAGCTCTGCCGGGCCGAGGAGGATGATTCTAACTCCTCAGGTCCATTTGGTTGATCCTCCCCAGACCTCTGCTGCTACCTCTTCTCCCACTGTCGGTCCTCCACCAAAGAAGCAAAAGACTGTTGAGCCCTTTAACCTTGATGGCCCCGACTTTGATGCTGTGGGGTTTGTTGATCATCAGATTGATCCTTATGGTGTCGTGTTTATGGATGATGTTTCCATTCTTCGTCATTTGGATTTTATCACCCGAAGTAGCATTAAGATGGCGCATATGGGGGTGGCCTTGTTCTGGACTGCTCAGGATGTTCCGATTCATGCTACAAAGGCTTTCATGGAATGAGGGTCTGAAGGAGGAATTCGAGAAGAAGGTGGCAAAGTTGCAGAAAGAGTTAGAGGGTGAGAAGACTCGAGCTACTGCTACGGTGGCTTCGGTCAACTTGGCCGAGGAGATGGCACAAAAGCATAAGCATAGCTATATCTTAACTTATGGTGAGATGGTAGAGCTCAGGGGGAGGTTGGACTCTGTTCATGCTGACTACACTAAGCTCCAGGACCATCTTGTAGGCAACGTGAATGCTGCTTATGAGAATTTGAAGGCTCAAGTTCGAGTTCTTGCGCCTGACCTCGACCATACCCTATTCAGCTTGGACAACATTGTAGTAGATGAAAAGATTGTCCCTGACAGCTCAGATGATGATGATGTAGACGTAGACCCTCTTCCTGTGCCATCAGCCAAAAGCCTCTGCTGTCCCGGCTTCTTCAACTCCTACTACTGAGGTCGGCCATCCCGAGTCGGACCCTGATGTCCAGATTCTGAACCGGCCGGATGGGACCGTGGATGCCGTCCCTCTCGTGACTCATTCCCATTCTCCCCGGGATGCCGCTATTGGGGAGTCTTTGAATCCCTTGTAATTTTCTAATTTAGAATCTGTTTATACCCTGGGTCGAGTTGTCCGACCCGGGATGTTCTACAGACAAAACGATCGACCTCTTCAGGTCAGGGCGACCCGACCTCTTCTCAGAGAGCTCGGCCAAGTCACTAGGAAAGCCCAAAGAAGGGCCCTAACGGAGGACCGCACACCAAAGCCCAAGGCAGTCCAAGCCCGCAGGGAGAAGGGCGGTTCCTTAGAAGATAAGATGACCTCACTCAAAAGATAAAGATAAGATAAGATAACTAACTTATCTTATCTAAAGAAGGTCACTCTACACTATTATAAATAAACTGGAGCACCCAGGTATAACTCATACTCTGATTCTACTAAAAACCTGCTTAATACCTTTGCTAACTTAAGCATCGGAGTCCCTTGCAAGTACCCCCACCCTCCGGTGACGAAGGATCAACACCACAACCATGTCCAACAAGTCAGACACGGCGGCTCCAGCCACCATCAACAAGTCGGACACAACAGCTCCGACCAGTACAGAAGATCTCGTCCGAGATCGACCTACAATTTCAGGTAACACTCGGAACATTGACGTCGTTGCCAGGGACCTGAAATTCATCCCATCACTATGGCGAATGACCATGACAATGACCACGATTCAGGTCTAGAGGATAGAACGCCGCACAAAAATGCGGACACTACACCAAAGGATACTCCTCAACTTAACAACAAAAAGAATTCTCCAAATGCGGGAGCCATGGAGGCACTCCAAGACCGTTTAAAACAACTATAAAAAGAAGCTTTACATCAATGATAGGCTGAGAAAGACCTACAAAGCGAGATAAGGCGACGCTGGGAATTGGATGACAAACTCCTAAAACTCGAAGCTGATCTCAAGGCCAAAGCCAACCGATCCCCTCATGAGGACAACTCCCGCAAGGAACAAGATCCATTCACCAAGGAGATTATGAAGACCAAAATCCCAAAGGACTTTAAACTCCCAGATATGACCTTATACGATGGCACTACAGATCCCGACCATTATCTCAGCAATTTTAGAAGTAGAATGTACCTCATCGATGCCTCAGATGCAGTTCGTTCAAAGCCTTTCCGACTACTTTAACAAAGACGGCAATTAGATGGTTTGACAATCTACCTCCTAGGTCTATCTCGAGTTTCGACGACTTGGCCAAAAAATTTTTTGCCAGATTCTCCATCCAAAAAGACAAGGCTAAGCATGCTCTAAGTCTATTAGGAATCAGGCAAGGAGAACGGGAAACCCTCCGCAACTACATGGAAAGATTCAACAAAATGTGCCTGGACATACAGAGCCTACCAACAGAGGCCGCCATTATGGGCCTCATCAATGGCTTGCGAGAAGGACCTTTCAGTCAAACTAAATCAAAAAATACCCCACATCTCTGAATGAAGTGCAAGAACGAGCAGAGAAGTACATCAACATTGAAGAAAACTCCCGACTAGGAGAGACCTCGAAAGCCGGATTCGCCTCCCGGGATAAGGACAAAGAATCCAACAAGAAGGAAGATTGACATGGAGAGAAAATAAAAAATACCACAATTACACCCCTCTTCGGGTGTCTCATGTGGACGTCTACAGAGAGGTTTGCAACACTGAAAAAATACCCCCATCTCGGCCACTCAAAGGCAAAAAAGGAGGAGGAAACTGGGCTGAATATTGTGAATATCATCGGATCCACGGGCATTCCACCAATGAGTTCTTTGATTTAAAAAATGTCATAGAAAAACTAGTAAGAGAAGCAAAGCTAGATCGATATCTGGCCACCTGTGACGATGAGCAAAGAAAAAAAGAAAAGCAGAAGATGTTGGACAAACCGAGCGATCACCTCGTACACCAGAAAGACATGTCCACATGATACACGGCGGATTTGCCGGGGGAGAAATCTCCAAATCATCTCACAAAAGGCATCTCGAAGACGTATATCATGTCGAAGGGAAGGAGGAAGCACCCGACATCCCCGCGATTACTTTCACCAAAGAAGACGCATCCGGCATCACATCAGGACACGACGATCGCATGGTCATCACTATTATACTGGCAAACGCAAATCTCCACCGCACGCAGATAGACCAGGGGAGCTCCGCTGACATCTTATTCAAAACTACCTTCGACAAGCTCGGCTTGGAAGAAAAAGAACTCAGTGCATATCTGAACAGCCTGTTCGGACTAGGAGATACCCCGGTTCAACCAATGGGATACATCTCGCTACAGACAACTTTTGAAAAAGGAAACCAGTCAAGAACACTCAAGATAGATTACATCATAGTCGATGTAAGTTCAGCCTACAATGCCCTAATAGGTCGGACAATATTGAATCAGCTCGGTGCAATAGTCTCAACTATAGGGGGGATAGCTACAATAAAAACAAATCAGAAGATGGCATGCCGCTGTTACAACGAAAGACTAAACCTCAGAGGCAGAGGGGAAGAATTCCACACAATCGAACTCGGTGGAGTTCAGAGGCGGGAAGAACTCCGCCCACAACCTGAAGGTGAAACAGAGAAAGTCTAGATCGGGGATGCCCCGGACCAAACAACCAATATTGGTACACTCCTAAAAGGAGACATAAAAGAATCACTCATACAGTTCCTACGAGATAACGTCAACTTTTTTGCGTAGAAGGCGGCAGACATGCCAGGCATAGATCCCAAGTTAATGTGCCACAAGCTAGCAGTCTACCCAGGATCTCAGCCAGTGCAGCAAAGGCGTAGAAAGCTCAGACCAGAACACTCTCAAGCTGTGGAAGAGTAGGTACAAGCTCTACTGGAGGCAGGATTCATAAGTGAAGTCAAATATCCATTATGTCTTACTAACGTCGTCTTGGTGAAAAAATCAAACGGGAAGTGGCGAATATGCACCGCCTACAACGATTTCAATAAAGCCTGCCCAAAAGATCCTTATCCACTCCCAAGCATAGACACACTGGTCGATGCCTCCTATGGATATAAATACCTCTCCTTTATGGACGCATACTCGGGATACAACCAAATCCCAATGTACCCACCTAACCAAGAAAAAACCTCATTCTTAACCCCAAAAGCAAACTACTGCTACATCGCCAAGCCCTTTGGTCTTAAAAATGCAGGAGCTACTTATCATAGATTAATGAATAAGGTTTTTTCAGATCACATCGGAAAAATCATGGAAGCCTACGTGGATGACATGCTAGTAAAGACACAAAACAAAGAGATGTTATTATCCGACCTGACCCAAGTATTTAACACTATAAGATGGCATGGCATGCGACTCAATCCCGCAAAATGCACCTTCGCAGTAGAAGCCGGTAAATTCTTGGGTTTTATGATCACAGATAGAGGAATAGAGGACAACCCAGATAAATGCCGGGCCATACTCGACATGAAAAGTCTGACTTGTGTCAAAGAGGTACAACAACTCAACGGGAGGTTGGCAGCCTTGTCCAGATTCCTGGCCGGATCGACAATAAGATCTCTCCCCTTCTATGCCACTCTAAGGAAGGGAAAGGAGTTTGAATGGACAGCGGAGTGCGAGTAAGCCTTCCAAGGTTTCAAAAGATTCCTGGGACAGCCACCTATACTAACTCGGCCACAGGAAGGAGAACCACTCATATTGTACCTCACGGTAGGAAGTCGGGCAGTAGCCTTAGGACTAGTCCGAGAAGACGACAGCGGGCAATAGCCCATATGCTTACGCTCTCATACTAACATCACGGCGACTTCGCCCATACTTCCAGGTCCACACCATTAGTGTTCAGACCAACCAGCCCAAAAAAAAGGATCTTACAGAAAATAGACCTGGCAGGCAGAATCTTGCAATGGGCAGTCGAGTTGTCCGAATTTGATCTTCAATACGAAGCTCGGACGGCCATCAAATCATAATACCTGGCCGACTTTATTGCAGAATTTACAGACACACTGGAAATCCCCACAGAATGGAATCTCTACGTGGACGGTTCCTCAAATAAAACTGGAAGCGGCGCGGGCGTGATAATTGAAAGCGACCAGGGAACCCAAATCGAACTATCCCTCAAATTCAGGTTTCCAGCCTCAAACAACCAAGTGGAATATGAGGCACTTCTAGCTAGTTTGAAGCTGGCTAAGGAGGTCGGAGCTCAAAAGCTTATCATTTTCAATGATTCACAGGTAGTCACTTCACAAATAGTAGGAAGCTACCAAGCCAAAAACCCCACCATGAAAAAAATACATGGATAAAACCAGGGAACAACTCGGACAATTCGGAGAATATGAGATCCGTCACATACACCGAGAACAAAATGCCCGAGCCGACGCACTCTCAAAATTAGCCAGCACCAAACCAGGGGACAACAATAGAAGCCTCATCCAAGAAATTCTGTAGAATTCATCAATCTCAGATGGTGAAAAAATCCTGGTCATAACAGGTCAGGATCAAGGATGGATGACTCCCATAATTAACTACCTCAAAACAGAAGCACTCCCCACAGAGGAAAAGGAGGCAAAGAGGCTGAAAAAGGAGGCACAATACTACACTATTATAAACAATACTCTATACAAAAAATGGATTTTGATACCATTGTTAAAATGCATGCCAACTTCCAACACGAAGGATGTTTTAGAAGAGGTACACAGTGGCATTTATGGCAATCACCTCGGAGCGCAGGCACTCACCAAAAAAGTACTTCGGGCATGGTTTCATTGGCCAACTTTACAAAAGGAAGCCATAGAGTTCGTAAAGACATGTTCATCATGTCAGAAACATGCTAACCTTCACATCGCCCCACCAGAGGAGCTCATCGCTGTAACCTCACCTTGGCCATTCGCAAAATGGGGACTCGATCTTTTCAGACCCATTCCCCAAGGATCGGGACAAGTCAAATTCCTTATAGTGGGAATAGACTACTTCACAAAGTGGATCAAGGCAGAACCCCTAGCTAACGCTACCGCTCAAAGAAGTTGAAAATTCCTATATAGAAACATCGTCACAAGGTTCGGGGTTCCATACTGCATCACACAGACAATGGTACCCAGTTCACAGATGCAGGCTTCAGAAAGCTAGCGGCCGACTTGAATATAAAACAACAATTCACCTCTGTAGAACATCCCCAAGCCAATCGACAAGCTGAAGCTGCCAACAAAGTCATACTGGCTGGGTTGAAGTGGAGATTACAGGATGCAAAGGGAGCTTGGGCCGAGGAGCTCCCACAAGTCTTATGGGCATATCGAACAACGATACATTCCACCACAAAGGAATCACCCTTCCAACTAGCATATGGAATTGAGGCAATGATCCCAGTGGAGATTGAAGAAAGGTCACCTAGAGTGATCCACTATAGCGAAGAAGCCAATTCCCAACTTCAAAGGGAAGAGCTCGACCTACTTTTGGAAGTCCGAGAAAGAGCTCAGATTAGGGAAGAAGCATTAAAACGATGAATGGCTTCCAGATACAATCAAAAGGTAATACAACGAGCTTTTACCAAGGACGACCTCATTCTAATCTGAAATGACATTGGAACAACTCGACCTGGAGAAGGAAAGCTGGCAGCAAACTGGAAATGACCCTACCGAGTCATCAAAGTACTGGGGAAGGGCTACTACAGACTGTCTGAACTCGATGGGCGAGATCTTCCTAGGTCATGGCATGCCTACAACCTAAGAAGGTACTATAGTTAGGGATGATAAAGGATCTTGGATAAGGCGCACTCTTTTTCCTGAAAAGGTTTTTAACGAGGCGCCAAGCCAAGACCTACAAATCACCCGATTTAGGGAATTAACCCCTCGCATGTATATATTTGCATTTTCTTTTGAAATAATATATGTTTAGATCTTCTACAAGTGCTCAAGCTGCATTAATCTGAAACATTCATTGTTCGATTATAAAGCTACAGATCGGCAGAAAGTGAAAATCAAATTCACTACGCGATCACGAAAAAGACCAAAGATGAAAACCAAATTAATTAAAAGGTCGACCAAACGAGGGTTAAAACCCAATCTCTACAAACTGGAAAAGATGAATGTAGAATAATGCAAGAATTTATAGAAAGTGATCCATATAAAGGACCTAACGAGGTCCTAATAAAATGGATTGCTATAAAATAACTTAAAGACTGGCCGATATAGAGAAGTTAGACCAGTCACAATAACCGAAGTTATAAGTAAAGCCCTGGAAAGAGGTCTGGCCAGCCCTATAAAAGAGGATTACTATAACATAGAAGAGCCCGACATGATGAAGTCGGACTCCCACAAACAAGTTATAAAAAGTAATCCCTGAAAGAGACTTGAATAAGGTCTAGGAAAGAGGATTACAAAAATAACTTAGAAGAGCCCGACATGATAAACTCAGACTCCCACGAACAAGTTACAAAGGTAATCCCTGAAAGAGACCTGAACAAGGTCCAAGAAAGAGGATTACAAAGTAACTCGACCGGGCCCCACGTGACGAAGTCGGCCCAAAATATAAAGCTACAAAGGTAATCCATGAAAGAGACCTGAACAAGGTCCAAGAAAGAGGATTACAAAGTAACTCGACAGGGCCCGACGTGACGAAGTCGGCCCAAAATATAAAGCTACAAAGGTGATCACTGAAAGAGACCTGAACAAGGTCCAAGAAAGAGGATTACAAAGTAACTCGACATGGCCCGACGTGACGAAGTCGGCCCGAAATATAAAGCTACAAAGATAGTCCCTGAAAGAGACCTGAACAAGGTCCAAAAAAGAGGATTACAAAGCAACTCGGAAGGGCTCGACGTGATGAGGTCGGCCCAAAACATAAAACTACAAAAGTAACCCCTAAAAGAGACCTAAACAAGGTCCAAAAAAGAGGATTACAAAGTAACTCGGAAGGGCTCGACGTGATGAGATTGGCCCGAAACATAAAACCACAAAAGTAACCCCTAAAAGAGACCTAAACAAGGTCCAAAAAAAGAGGATCACTAACAACTCTTTGGACAAAATCAACATAACAAAATCAGCAACCACAGCGAACCAAAGAACAAAAAAATTTGCTGAAAATAGCATCAAGCAAAGAAATCAAGCCAATCCAGAGAGGTCAGATAAAAAAAAGTTCTAACACTCCCAAAACCTAGAAAGGTACTAAGCCAAGTGCAAGCAGGCCTGACATAAAAACTGCTAGTTAGGATAAATAGCAAACTTCAGAGGCCACCAGAAGCAGCCCCAAAAAGTTCAGGAACTACTTTGTTTTTCAAATAAAGTTGCTAAACAAAGCAACTAAAAGGTATCAACAGTCCACAAAACATCATTTACAAAATAAAGAGTTTAAAAAGCCCACAAGCCGGGCTATCTACAACAAGCAAGAAGAAAATTCAGTTAACATCCGAAGGCGTCTCGGCAGCACCAACTCAGGGTGAAGGAGCATGAGTCTGAAGAGGCATCGCATCCACCATCCCATCATCCCGGTTTAAAATCTGGCAATCTGGTTCCCCTTCAGGACGGTTAATCTCAGCAATGGAAGCCAGAGAAGTCGGCGCAACAGAGGTCTTGGTGGCAGGCAATGAAGGACGATCATCATCATCATCATCAGGGTCATCAGGAACAATCTTACCATCCCTAACAATATTGTCCAGTCTGAAAAGGGAAAGATCGAGCTTTGGCGCAAGAACTCAAACTTGCTCCTTCAGATTCTCATAAGCAGCAGAAACACTGCCTACAAGGTGACTTTGAAGCTCGGTATAATTGGCCCGGACAGATTCCAAGCTATTCCTGAGATTCATCATCTCTCTATAGGTGGTAACATAGCTATCCTTATGTTTTAACGCCGTATCGTCAGCTAGTTGCACAGCAGCCACCAGACCAATAGCCCGAGCTTTTTCCCCCTTTAACTCCTTTTCCAGCTCGGTCACTTTCACCTCGAGCTCCTCTTTTAAACCCTTAATTCGGTCAAACTCCAATTTTGCCTCCTCCATAAAGGCCTTGGTAGCATGGATAGGAAGATCTTGAGCAGTTCGGTATAAAGCCGCTCCCATGTGTGCCAGTTTAACACCACTCCGAGTAATGAAGTCTAAATGATGAAGAATGGATACATCATCAGTAGGCATGACACCATAGGGAGCAATCTGTTGATCTACAAACCCGACAGCATCAAATTTGGGAGCATCCAGACTAAAAGGCTCGACAGTTCGAGGTCTTTTTGGAGGAGGAGCTGCGGAAGGAGAGGAGGTACCAGCAGAAGTTTGTGAAGGATCAACCAAACAAACTTGAGGAGTGGGGATAACCCTCCTCGGCCCAAGAGAACTTGTAACCAAAGGCTTCGACAAAACCTGAGAAGACCCCTCCCCGGCCGCCTTGGCTGAGGCATTCTGAGCTGCAGTAGCCTTCCTCGCCCTTTTAAAGGCCTTCATGAATTCATTATTTTTAATCATCTCTGCAAACAAACATCACAGCAAGAAACCAAGCTACGAGTCAGAAAAAGATCTCATAAGAGACAAACTTGACAAAGCGATAAGCAAAACCAAATAAAAAAAATGGACCACTAACCAGCTCAGCTCGGAGGAGAGAGAGGTTAGCTAAAAATTTCTTTGTGTCGAGATGAGGAGGCTGCCCCCAGTTTTCTTCCAGCACAGTCACAAAAGCTTGTTCAGCCTCATTCAACATCTCCCATGAATATCTCAATACCAGTACATTCTTTTTCCATTCTAAAGGAAAGGTGGATTCATCATTTTCATCTAGAAAAAAGGGCCGAGCTCCTTCAACAGCTCGGACCCTAAAAAAGTAATTTTTGAAATCGCGAAAAGATTCATCAAACATGGAGAAAACCTTTTTCCCATGGGAAGCTCGGAAAGAAACCCAAGCGGCTTTCTTTTTCACTACACCAGGCTTTGTCAAGACGAAAAGATAAAAGAAGAGAGATTGTGAAGCAGGGATACCAAACTCACGACACAGCAGCTGAAAGATCTTTATAAAACCCTAGGAATTGGGGTGAAGTTGGGATGGAGCTATATTACAGGACCATAACAGGTCGGTCTCAAAGGGGGTAAAAGGAAGAGTAATATTCATTTGACTAAAAAAGAAGTCGTAAGTGTAGAAAAAAGGACGCTCTGCAGCAACTCGGGTAGAAAAACAGAACCTTTCCTCAGAAGTTGGAGATACTAGCTCATAATTCTTATCATCACTACCGTCGCCACAAATCCTATGAAATTGCCTAAGTTGCTGACAAAACTCTGAGTCAACCAACAAGACACACAGAAGGACCATAGAATCCACCCAATCGGCCATACCTTTAGGGACTTGGGAAGATGTCTCAACAATATTTTTGCGAGAAGATATGAGGTCAACTAGTCCTACAAGAAGAAAAGAAGATTGGATTAGTCAAAAAATATATCGGTACACTAATCAAACAACTCGAGCATAAATGGAGGCAACTTAAAACTAAAGCACATAGGTGTCAAAAAGCGAGCCAGAGCAACAAAAAGAAACCCTAGGACCCACTCCAAAAAAGGATCCAGGGGCATCATGTGGAGGCAGAATAAGGACTCAGAAAAATCTACAAGCCTACACCTCGACACTCCCCAATAGGAAGATAAAGCCTCTATTTCAACAAAAATGACACTCCAAAAGGCCACAAACCAAATAAAGTCATCAAAATAAGCCACCTCTCAAATTGCAATTTCAGTCTATCAACAAAGGGAACTACCAAAACAGCAAGAACATGCCAAGCGAAAAAATTGTCAAAGACACAATCTTTCTTCAAAATCAAACAAACCATTTACACAGAAACAGGCAACAACATGCAAAACCCTAGAAGCTTCAACCATCAAGGTAACACCAGAGAAGAAGAAGCCAAAAATCACAACAACAAAAAGTATAGAAATGCGAAAAGGTTCAAGCTTTCCAAATATACACTCAAGTAAAAACCCTACTTTACCAGGAAATAGAACAATGCAAGCAAAAAAAGAAAAGATGAACCAACCTAAAAAAGGAGAAGTGTACGGAGGGAAGATTAAAGATGAAGAGATTAGGAGTTGCCATTAAAAGCAAAGAAAACACCTACGATCTCCAAACAATGTCACAAGGAGAAACACGAAAATGTAGATGACAGGCGAAAACAGAAAAAGTGAGAAAGAAAAGGGGAAGTTACAGAGAAGAGGAAAAACCGTTTCTGTGTGTAAAGTTCAAAATAAAAAAAACAAGAGAAACGGGGGATTGAAAACCAATTAAAACCCTCACGCATTCCCAAGGCTTGGACGCTAATACAAAAGCGCGCACTCTTAGAGGAAGCAAAATGTTCCGCATTCAAAAAAGGAACTCTACAAAGATAAAGTCGACAAAATGCTCGAGTTCGGCTTCACCCAAGAAGGTTCGAAGTCCTAAAAACTAAAGACTTGACCTCCAAATAAAGACCGAGCTCGAGCAGGGGCACTATTCATACCCTGAGTCGAGCTGTCCGACCCGAAATGTTCTACAGACAAAGCGACCGACCTCTTCAGGTCAGGACGACCCGACCTCTTCTCAGAGAGCTCGACCAAGTCACTAGGAAATCCTAAAGAAGGGCCTTAACAGAGGACCGCGCACCAAAGCCCAAGGGAGTCCAAGCCCGCAGGGAGAAGGGAGATTTCTTTGAAGATTAGATATGATAAATAACTTATCTTATCTAAAGAAGGTCACTCTACACTATTATAAATACACTGGAGCACCTAGGTATAACTCATACTCTGATTCTACTAAAAACCTGCTTAATACCCTTGCTAACTTAAGCATTGGAGTCCCTTGCAGGTACCCCCACCCTCCGGTGACGAAGGATCAGCACCACCACCGTGTCCAACAAGTCGGACACGACGGCTCCAGCCACCATCAACAAGTCGGACACAATAGCTCCGACTAGTACAGAAGATCTCGTCCGAGATCGACCTACAGTTTCAGGTAACCCTCGGAACAGTATCTTTATTGCCCGGTTTGTGGGTCTTTGAACTCTTATTTTTTGTATCTTGTAGCCTGGACATGGATATTTTGGTTACTTTTCCTGGCAACCTTATTTAGAAAAACAAAGTAACTTCTTGAGCTCATTGAGGTCGACTCTTGAGTGGCCTTTTGAGCCTTTTATCATAGTAGCTTTTGCTTATATTCTTCATGTGTTTGTTTGTAACCTTTTGGAGCCTCTAGGAATCTCAAGAGTGTTGGTGCTCTTTGCTGTCCGACCGCTTTTTGGTTCCCTTTGTGTTTGAACACTTGATTTTGTGTGAGGTCGTCGCTTTCTTTGGGTCGAGCTGTGTCCTTTCTAGCGCACGCCTTCTGTTCTGTCAACTTCTTTCGTTGAGTCTTTTGAGTTATTTTTAGTAATCCATTTGGACCTCGCCGGGTCTTCTTTTTATGGATTTACTTTTTATAACTCTTTCGCCTTTTGATCGGCTTGGGCCGACTTCTTCATGTCGGTCTCAATCTAAGTTATTTCTAGTAATCCATTTTATTTGGACCTTGTCAGGTCTCTTTTTATAGATTACTTTTATAACTTTTTGTAGCTTTGTCGGGTCGACTTCATCATGCCGGTCCCTTCTAAGTTATTTCTAGTAATCCATTTTATTTGGACCTTGTCAGGTCTTTTTTACAGATTACTTTTATAACTTTTTGTAGCCTTGTCGGGCCGACTTTATCATGACGGTCCCTTCTAAGTTATTTCTAGTAATCCATTTTCAGGGCTGGCCAGCCCTCTTTTCTATGGGTTACTTTTTATAACTTTTTGTCGCTTTGACCTGGTCCGACTTCTTTTATGTCGGTCTATTCTAAGTTATTTCTAGCGATCCATTTTTGTTTCAGACCTCGTCAGGTCTCACTTCATGGATCGCTTTTTATAACTTCTTGCATTATTCTGTCTATGTCGCTTTTCATCTTTGCCGATTTTGATCCTCGCTTAGCCTGACCTTTGAGAAGTTCAGTTTTCATCTTTGTCGACCTTATCGTGATCGAGCAATGAATTTAGTTTTTCACTTTTGTCGATCTGTAGCTTTATAATCGGGAGATGAATTTTTACGTTTCAGATTAATGCGTCTTGCTAAAGAGAATTTGTAGAAAATCTGAAAAAACTTTATTCAAAAATAGAAAATATGCAAATATATACATGTGGGTGCTCACCCTTCTTAGGTTAGGTAATTTTTGCAGATCTTGGCTTCGTGCCTCATTAAAAAACCTTTTTCAGGAAAAAGAGTGCACCTTTGTCCTAAGATCTTTTTATTACCTTTTAATTATAATACCTTTTTCTAAGATTCATAGACAGTAAGCTAATTTTCACTTAGAAAGAGAACAATCTATCCTTTTATTCATTATAATTGAGCTACTACACAATCAAACACACATACCACCACTTGCTGTTATTTTACTACTTGCTGAAATGGAACTAATCCGCTTCTTGTTCAAACATTTCTTTTATTGAAATTAAAGGGACAGGGGGACAAGACAGGCATTCAGACAGGTGAAAATGAAGGAACACACACCTAGGCTAGCATACTTACTGCAAAGATTAAACATAACAGGATGCAGAACCAACTAAAACCAACTAAAACTAAACATGTTCTTTCTTTATTGAATGTGATAAGCAAGGAGCAGGTCCACCTTTCATTTGTTATCCTATTTGTCTTTCTTTTTCTTCTCGCTTGCTTGCTTACTAGTTTCTCCCTTGCCCTTGCCCTTTAGCTTTTGCCAGAATCTAGCTTTTTTCATTGTCTCTTCTGTTTTATTTTCAAGGCATATTGCTTTGTCTATTTCTCTGTCGCTCCTTTCCTTGAAGTATTCATCGTAAATTGGAAATGCTGGGTCCATGCTATGTAGATGTTCCCCAATGTAGTTGAGCTTGATTTGGCTATTTATGTTGTAATCAGCTTGTACTCCATATCTTGCACCTTGAAGGGTCGTGAATTCCATGAAAGCTCTCATGTTCTCAACTTGCAGTTGGGCTAACTGGTTGAATGATTCTTGAAATTGTGAAGCTTGCTCCTGTTACATAACTAAGGATCTTGACTCAGAGTCTCTCTGTTGACTCATCATTCTCAACTGAAGCTCCTCTTGTCTTTGTTGAGCTCTCATGTACTGTGAATGGAATTCTCCCTGCTTCTCTTGAATCCCCATGTACTGTTCTGATAACCTTTCAATTGCTTCTTGCATCCGAACCATGTCCATATTATTTTGTGGTTGGAATTGTTGATATTCTTCTTGTTCTTCTCGTGGTTCTTCTTGTTGTTCTTCTTCCTCCCTTAGTTCTTCTCTCCTTCTCCTTCTTTGTGGCCTTCGACTTTGTTGTGCCTCTGTGACAATCATCATCCTTTCGTGGGTTATAGGCATGCCTAGATACAACCATGTTGGGTTTGCATCCTCCAGTGGCACTTTGGCCTTCATGCACAACCGCATAATGGTACTTGGGTAATAGAGCCAAGCTTCAGCAGAATTCTTCTCCGCAACCTTTTGAATATCACTTGCAATGAACCTTTACCTCTCTTTCTACCATTATACAGCGTAGTATGACAGCCCTTTGCTTGTTAACTTCTGAGGTGTTCACTGTGCCCATAATTGCTCTTTATAAGATCATACTACCCTTTTGCTTCAGGGGTGAGATCTCCCCTTTACAAGAATTTGTGCCTTCCGTGATCACCTCTCTCCCAATCAGTATTCACCACACAGATGTCACTAGAGATTTCATCATAATCTGGGTTTACATTTACTCTTTTGTGGTACCCTGCCTCATCAAAATGGGCTGTCCTAAGTCCTAAGATTTTCATGATAGTCTTCGAACTAAAGTCCACCTCAACTCCCCGTACATATCTCTTGTAAGTTGGGGCTTCATTCATATCAAGCCTTGGGGTGTTAGCATAAAACTCCCTTATGATGTTTGCATTAATCCTGGTGATTGGTGAGGTGAGCTCTTCCCATTTTCTCTTTCTGATCTTGGCTTTCATTTCTAGGCACCCTTTATAAGGTAGCTGAAGCGGGACTTCTGGATATATCTTTTTGTCATTCATCCACCCAAGTTGCATTTGATGGTACCATGATCTGAACTTCCATCGATCATATTCGTTTCCACTTTCTTCAACCATAGGTTCCTTTCCTCTTCTTCTTTTGGAACTTGAGGAAGAAGCCATGCTTCCTTTAATTGGTTGACCGAGTTGAGGTTAAAGGTTTATGAAGAAGATTGGTTAATGTGATGTACTCTCGGAGGAAAAGTGTTTGAAGTTAAGGTAGTATTATAGATGAAAGTGAACAAGGGTGCTTTGTTGCACAGGGAGCACGGTTTCTAAGCTTTGGTTTTAGAGAACACAAGGTTTGAACATCTGGAGTGCAAGATGTGTGAAATTTTAGTTCATATGCAAAGTTCAAGTGAGGCTATTTATAGTAAGCTTTAATGAAGAATGGATGGTTAGGATTCATTGGGACAAGTGGTAAATGAAGGGTGTGCATGCAAGGTTGAATAAAGACAAAAGTTGCCTCTTCATGAAGCATATATCTTCAGTATTCAAAGTGTTTCTTCCAAGGGTGTGTAGATTCACCCTTCAAGCCATGTGATCCACTTTTGTCTTCATGCTAGTCTTATCCTTCCTTGTCTTGTCCCTTTCATTAAATAGTTCTCTGCTCACCTAACCATCATAACAAGACCAAAGGAGTGAGTATTAACGGGTGGTAGCAAAAGAACATTTAATATTTAAAACTCAAACTTTGACTATCATTCCTCATGCTTGTTTAACCTACCATGACTCTTTTTGGTGCCACCATATATATAGTCTTGGAGGACACCAAACTTAGTGTTTGGTTATATGGTTCAAATTGTCACTACCTCCAAGTGTTGTTATTGAAATCTCAACTAAATTAGTTTCACTTTTTGGTTAAACCATCATGAGAAAAACTTTATTCTGTTATGAACTAGAAATTATAACCATGGTTGCACTCTCGTGACTTTCAAAACTCAAGAAAACTTTGACTTTCATGATTTATTCTTTCAATATATAAAACACCAAACTTAATGTTTGGCTATCTATTCCAAAAAACACCTGTCAAAATAGCAATAAGATCATCATTTTTGAAATTTGTCTTAGCGTGCCTGTAGGCACACCAAACGTAGAATCGGATCATATACTCTTCAATGTCATGAATAGTTGTCAAAATTGTCTAAGAGAACTTGAATTCATGTTGGAGCAATGATAAGCGGATAATTTATACGCTTTTTGGCATTGTTTTCAGGTAGTTTTTAGTAAGATCTAGTTACTTTTAGGGATGTTTTCATTAGTTTTTATGCTAAATTCATATTTCTGGACTTTACTATGAGTTTGTGTATTTTTCTGTGATTTCAGGTATTTTCTGGCTGAAATTGAGGGACCTAAGCAAAACTCTGATAAGAAGGCTCACAAAGGACTGCTGATGTTGTTGGATTCTGACCTCCCTACACTCGAAATGAATTTTTTTGAAGCTACATATTTCCAAATAGCGCGCTCTTAACGGCGTTGGAAAGTAGACATTCAGAGCTTTCCAGCAATATATAATAGTCCATACTTTATTCGAGATTTGACAACGTAAACTGGCACTCAAGCCAGCTCCATGCTGCATTCTGGAGTCAAACACCAGAAACACGTCACGAACCAGAGTTGAACGCCCAAAACACGTTACAACTTGGCGTTCAACTCCAAGAGAAGCCTCAACTCGTGGATAGATCAAGCTCAGCCCAAACATACACCAAGTGGGCCCCGGAAGTGGATTTATGCATCAATTACTTACTTCTGTAAACCCTAGTAGCTAATCTAGTATAAATAGGACTTTTTACTATCATATTAGACATCCTGGATCCTGAATTGTATTTTTGATCCTGTGATCACATTTTGGGGGCTGGCAATTCGGCCATGCCTGGACCTTCATCACTTATGTATTTTCAACGGTAGAGTTTCTACACACCATAGAATAAGGGTGTGGAGCTCTGCTGTACCTCAAGTTTCAATGCAATTACTACTATTTTCTATTCAATTCTATTTATTTTTGTTCTAAGATATTCGTTGCACTTCAACTTGATGAATGTGATGATCTGTGACACTCATCATCATTCTCACCTATGAACGCGCGTGATTGACAACCACTTCCGTTCTACCTTAGACCGGGCGCATATCTCTTGGATTCCTTAATCAGAATCTTCGTGGTATAAGCTAGAATTGATGGCGGCATTCATGGGAATCTGGAAAGTCTAACCTTGTCTGTGGTATTCCGAGTAGGATTCCAGGATTGAATGACTGTGACGAGCTTCAAACTTCTGAAGGCTGGGCGTTAGTGACAGACGCAAAAGAATCACTGGATTCTATTCCAACCTAATTGAGAACCGACAGATGATTAGTCGTGCTGTGACAGAGCATTTGGACCATTTTCACTGAGAGGATGGGATGTAGCCATTGAAAACGGGGATGCCCTACATACAGCTTGCCATAGAAAGGAGTGATAAAAAACTGGAAGGAAGAAGTAGAAAAGCAAAGATTCAGAAGGAACACAGCACCTCCATACACCTATCTGAAATTCCCACCATTGAATTACATGAGTAACTTTATCTTTATTTTCTATTTATTTTATTATCATTATTTAAACCAATAATCTCTTAATCCATTTAAATCCGCCTGACTAGGATTTACAAGATGACCATAGCTTGCTTCATACCAACAATCTTTGTGGGATCGACCCTTACTCACATAAGGTATTACTTGGACGACCCAGTACACTTGCTGGTTAGTTGTGCGGAGTTGTGACAAAGTGAGATTCACGTTTGAGAGCACCAAAGCTTTGGAGCCATTGTTGATGATCACAATTTTGTCCACCAAGCAACAATTATTATTCATACTGAAATATTAAAAATAAAGAAATTAAATCATGGGCTGCCTCCCATGGAACGCTTCTTTAGCGTCATTAGCTTGACGGTAGGTCTCTATCAAGGTGGATTGTAGTGCTTGAGATCCTCTCCTCTCACTGTGAAACTGTCCCCATTTGATTCCTTGACAATTTCCAAATGCTCCAGGGAAAGGACCTTTCTGATTGTGAACACTTGAGGTAACTGAGATGGAATGGTTGGAATATAGGGTGGAATTTATGGATGGTGGATTGATATCACCTTGTCCCCAGGGAAGAAACCTTCTGTAGGAACCTTCTTGTTTCTCCATCCCCTTGGCAATTTCTTCACAACTCTTTTCTCTTCTTCCAATAGTGCTCCATTGACTCCCATGTTAGGGTGATCTTTGTTAGCTGCTCTTCCTGATTCTTATGGCTTCGGCTCTTCCTTGAACTCCATTGGTTGCTTCATCTCTTGAGCTTCTTGTTTATCTATCAAGGGAAGTTCCAGATGATCGCCCAGTTGTTCATTGCTGTTTTCCTTCAGAGAGCTCTCACTGTATTATTCCTTTGATTTCTTGCTCTCTTGCTCAGATTCATGCACGGGCTTGAAGGAATGGAAAGTGAGCTGCTCATCATGTACTCTCAGTATCAACTCTCCTTGTTCAACATCAATGAGTGCTCGACCAGTAGCTAAAAATGGTCTCCCCAGAATAATTGGATGGAGGTAGCTTTCCGCCATGTCCAGAATAACAAAATTTGTGGGGGGAAAGTAGTTTCCCACTTTCACCAACACATTTTCCACTATTCCTTCACCCTGCTTATGCGTTTTATCAGCTAATTGTATGATTACATCAGTGGATTTCACCTCGTTGATTTGTAACTTCTTCATAAGAGATAGAGGTATCAAATTCATGCTGGCTCCTAGATCACAAAATCCTCTGTCAATTTTTGCTTCTCCTATGATACAGGGAATATGAAAGCTTCCTGGATCTTTTTTCTTCATGAGTACATCCTTCTGGATGAGAGCACTGCATTCCTTGTTCATCACCACTGTTTGGCCACCCTTCAGGTTGCTCTTCTTAGCTAGTAGTTCCTTCATCCACTTAATACAAGCAGGCATCTGTTTGAGGATTTTGAGATAGGGAATGTTGACACTAAGAGATGCAAACATATCTAAGAATCTTGAATATGATCTTTCTTTCTCACCTTCCCTGAGTCTCTGAGGAAACGGTGCTTGTGGCACATATGGTTGTAGGGTTTTTTCCTCTTTTGATTCTTTCTCTTGGGCAACATCAGTCTTTTGCTCAATCTCTTCTTTCCTTCCTTCTGAGACTCTTTGATTAGGTGCTGTAGGTTTGCTAACTTCATCTTTCCAAACCTCCTCACTTGCTAAGCTTATTGCCTTACATTCTTCCCATGTCACCTTTTGTGTTCCTCCTATTGGATTCTTCTCAGTGTCACTTAGGGGTGTTCATAAAAAAACTAAAATATGGTTAACCGGTTAAAAAACTATAACCACATTTTGGTTAACCAGTTTAATAAAACAATTTTAAAAACCATATCTATATTTTTTAGGATTGGTTAACCAAAACCAAATTAAAAAAAAACCGATTTTTAACTGGTTAACCAAAACCAAAACCAAATTAAAATCAAAACTTAATTTTAAATCCAAATTACATACTATTCCTCTCTCTCTCTCTCTCCCTTCTTTCTCTTCTTCTTCTTCTTCTCCTTCTTCTTCTCTCTCTCTCTCTCTCTCTCCCTCTCTCTCCTCTTTCTCTCCATTCTCTCTCCTCCTATCTCTCTTTTTCCCTTCTCTCCCTCCTCTCTCTCTCATTTCCCTCTTTATCCTCCTCCTCTTTGTCCTCTCCTTTTCTCTCTCCATGTTCTCTCTCTCTCTCTTCTCTCTCTATTCTCTCTCCCTTTTTCTCTCTTCTTTTCCCCTATTTCTCTCCCCACTCCCTCTCTCTCCCCCTTCCTCCCCCTCTCTCTCTCCCTTCTTTCTCACCCATTTTTCTCTTTCTCTCCTCTCTGCTTCTCTTTCTCCTTTTTTTCTCTCTTCCTCTTTCTCTCCCTTCTCTCTCTCTCTCTCTCTTTCTCTCTCTCTCTCTCTCTCTCCCCTTTCCTTCCATCATCTATTCCTCCTCCTCATCCTCCTCTCTCTCTCTCCTTTTTTCCTCTTTTTCTCCTCTATCTCTCTCTTTCCCTTTCTTCCTCTCTTTCTCTCTCTCTCTCTCTCCCCTCTCCATCATCTCTCTCCCCTCACCTTCTATCTCTCTCTCTTTCTCCACCTCGTCTTTCTTTCTCTGTCCATTGTCTCTCTATCTTTCTCTCCCTCTCTCCCCTTCCCTCTTTCTCTCTCCTTATCTCCTTCTCTCCCTCTCTCTCTTTCTTTCCTTCTCTCTTTGTCTCTCTCTCCTTCTCTCAGCTCTCTCACTTTCTCTCTCTCTCTCTCTCTCTCTCTCTCTCTCTCTCCTTGCCCTCTTTCTCCCCCTCCATTCTCTCCCTTCCTCTCTCTCCTTCCCTTCCTCTCTCTCCTTCCCTTCCTCTCTCTAATCATCTCTCCCCTTTTTCTATCTCTCCTTCTCCTCTCTCCCCCCTCCTATCTCTCTCTCATCTCCTTTCCTCTCCTTCTCTATCTCTCTCTCTTTTCCATTCTCTCTCTCTCTCTCTCTCTCTCTCTCTCCTTCCTTTCTCTCTCTTTTCCCTCCCCTCTTTTTCACTCTCTTTTTTTCATTTCTCTCTCTCTTTCCCTTGCTCCTCTCTCTTTCCTTTTCTTCTTTCTCTCTCTCCCATTTTCTCTCTCCTCATCTTCCTCTCTTCCTTTTCTCTCATTCTCCTCATTCTTTTTTTACTCTCTTTTTTCTCTTTCTCTCTCAATATTCTCTCAATATCTATCTCTCTTATATCTCTTTTCTCCTTTTCTCTCTAAAGTGAGAGAAAAGAGAGAGGAGGAGAAATAAAAAAAGAGAGAGATAAGAAGAGAGAAGAAAGATAGGAGAGAGAGAAGAAGAGAGAGAGAAAGAGGACAAAGAGAGAAAGAGAGAGGACAGAGAGACAGAAAAAGAGAATGAGAGAGAGAAAAGAGAGAAAGGGAGAGAGAATGAGAGAGGGAGAGAAGGGGAGAGAGAAAGAAGGAAGAGGGAAGGGGAGAGAGAGCATAGGGTGAGAGAGGGAGAGAAGGATAAGAGAAAGAAAGGGGAGGGGGAGAAAGAGAGAAAAAGGAGAGAGAGAGAAATAGATAAAGAGGAGGATGAGAGAGAGAAAAGAAAGAGAGGATGAGAGAAAAAAATGTGAGAGAGAAAGAGAAGCAAGACAAGAGGAGAGAGAGAGGATGGGGAGAGAGAGGGGAGAGAGAAGAAGAGAAAGAGAGGGGAGGGGAGAAAGAGGGGAAGCAGAAAAAGAGAGAGAAGGAAGCTAAAAGAGGAGGGGGAGAGAAAAGGAGAGAGATGGAAATTAAAGAAGGAGATAAGAAAAAGTTACTCGTATCATTTATAAAGAAAATTATTTATATTAGAAAAAACTATTTATAGAAAATGCTGAAAAGAGATAAGAAGGAAAAAGGAACGAAAGTAATGGAAGGGATTTCATTATTTACAAATGTTACTCGTATCATTTAGAAAGAAAAAAATTTAGATTAAAAAAATTTAATTAAAAAAAGTTTCAAATTTGGATTTTTGTATGTAAAAATATTAATTTTTGTGTAAAATTTTATTTTTACATGTAAAAACCAATTTTATGATATAAAAACAAATTTTTTAGTATAAAAACTGGTTTTTTGATGTAAAAACCGATTTTTTGGTGTAAAAACCGATTTTTTACTATAAAATCGGTTTTTTTTTATATAAAATCGGTTATTTTTTAAAAACTGGTTTTTACTTTAATAACCGGTTAAAAATCGGTTTTGAATTTCACTAACCGGTTTCATCATGTAAAATCAATTTGGTTAATTAACCAATACTATATTTTTGGTTAACCAAAAAACTGGTTTGGTTTTTGGATTAACCGAACCATGAACACCCCTAGACTGTCACTTGAAAAACTATCAGTGGATTTCGAAATTTGTTGAGATAAGTGTCCCACCTGTGACTCGAGATTCTTAAGAACCGCTCCTCTGATGCTTATGTTCCCTCTCTCTTCTTCCTTGAATTTCTTTATGTCTTCAACTTCTTTACAAAGGTTTGCAAGCATAGCCTCCATCCTAGCCATTCTGTCATCTTCATGTGGTGGTGGTGGGTTGATTGAGGTGTTGAGAGTGGTTGTCGTGGCTTTGGTATGGTGGATGTGAATGGGTGTTTTGTGTGGTATGGTATGGTTTTTGGTTGGAGTTTTAGTGGATGGAGTTGTTATACTGGGTTGGATTGGGTGGTCTGTGGTCTTGGCCTTGGTTTTTTTGGTTCCCCCACCCAAAGTTTGGGTGGTTCCTCCAACCAGGGTTATAGGTTTTAGAGTATGGATCATTAGCTTGCCTAGATGAATTCCCAAAGTAATTAGCTTCCTCACTGGTAACTCCTTCTTCTATCTCCAATTCTCCTTAAGGTGATGGTTGAGTGTGGATACCTGCAACTTGATTCTTCTCTATTTGCTTGGTCAACTCAGCCAGTTGCTTGGTGATCATCTTGTTCTAGGCCAGGATTACATCCATATGGTTCAATTCCAAGACTCCCCTGTTGTTGCTCCTGTCTGAGGCATAAAAATACTCATTGTCAACCACTGTCTCTATAACATCGATGGCTTCTTCAATGGTTTTTTTCTTGTTAAGTGATCCTCCAGATGAGTGGTTTACAACATTCTTTGATTCATAATTCAACCCTTCATAGAAGATATGAAGTTACACCCACTCATTAAACATTTTACGGGGGGATCTGGTACGTGAAATCGTGATCTCACACACTTTCTTGACAACTCCGCGTAGCTGACCAGCAAGTGCACTGGGTTGTCCAAGTAATACCTTATGTGAGTAAGGGTCGATCCCAAGGAGATTGTCGGCTTGAAGTAAGCTATGGTCATCTTGTAAGTCTCATCAGGCAGATTCAAATGGTTATGGGGTTTTGATAATTAAAAGATAGATAAAACATAAAATAGGATAGAGATACTTATATAATTCATTGGTAGAAATTTCAGATAAGCATATGGAGATGCTTTGTTCCTTTTGAATCCCTGTTTTCCTACTGCTTTCATCCAGTCATGCGTACTCCTTTCCGTGGCAAGCTGTATGTTGGGAGATCACCATTGTCAATGGCTACCGTCCGTCCGTCATCTCAGTGAAAATGGTCCGGCTACGGGTTACGTAGAGCTAATCATCTGTCGGTTCAAACATGTGTTGGAATAAGATCCAACGATCCTTTTGCGCACTATCACTGTGCCCAACAGTCATGAGTTTGAAGCTCGTCATAGTCATCCCATCCCAGATCCTACTCGGAATACCACAGACAAGGTTTAGACTTTTCGAATCTCAAGAATGCTACCAATTACTTCTAGCTTATACCACGAAAGACTCTGATCTCATGGAATGGAAGGCTCTGTTGTCAAGAGAGGCAACCATGCATTGTGGACCAAGAGGCCAAGAGATATACATTCAAGCTTGTTTTCAGGTAGAACGGAAGTGGTTGTCAGGCACGTGCTCATAAGTGAGAATAGTGATGAGTGTCACTTGATCATCACATTCATCATGTTGAAGTGCGAATGAATATATTAGAACAAGAATAAGCTTGAATTGAATAGAAAACAGTAGTAATTGCATTAATTCATGAGGAACAGCAGAGCTCCACACCTTAATCTATGAGGTGTATAAACTCCACCGTTGAAAATACATAAATGATGAAGGTCCAGGCATGACCAAATGCCAGCCCACTAAATGTGATCACTAAATGTGATCAAGAGATCAACAGTGATACAAAGATAGTCTCAAAAATGATCTAAAGATCTCCTGATGAGAATACAACAGTAAAAGGTCCTATTTATAATGACTAGTAACCTAGGGTTTACAAAGATAAGTAAATGATGCAGAAATCCACTTCCGGGTCCCACTTAGTGTGTGCTTGGGCTGAGCATTGAAGCTTTCACGTGCATAGACTTTTCTTGGAGTTAAACACAAGCTCTGGTGCCAGTTTGGGCGTTTAACTCCAGCTTTTATGCCAGTTCTGGCTTTTAACGCCAGAAAAGGGTAGAAAGTTGGTGTTAAAACGCCAGTTTGCGTTATCAAAACTCAAGCAGAGTATAGACTATTATATATTGCTGGAAAGCCCAAGATGTCTACTTTTCAACGCAATTGAGAGCGCACTAATTGGGCTTCTGTAGCTACAGAAATGTTATTTTGAGTGCAGGGAGGTCAGAATCCAACAGCATCTGCAGTCCTTTTTCAATCTCTGAATCAGATTTTGTCTCAGGTCCCTCAATTTTAGCCAGAAAATACCTGAAATCACAAAAAAATACACAAACTCATAGTAAAGTCCAGAAATGTGATTTTTGCATAAAAACTAATAATTATACACTAAAAACTACCTAAAAACAATGCCAAAAAGCGTATAAATTATCTGCTCATCACAACACCAAACTTAAATTGTTGCTTGTCCCCAAGCAACTGAAAACAAAATAGAATAAAAAGAAATGAATATACAATGAATTCTAAAATATCAATGAAGCTTAGCTCCAATTAGATGAGCGGAACTAGTAGCTTTTTGCTTCTGAACAATTTTGGCATCTCACTTTATCCTTTGAAGTTCAGAATGATTAGCATTTCTAGGAATTCAGAATTAAGATAGTGTTATTGATTCTCCTAGTTCAGTATGTTGATTCTTTAACATAGCTACTTTATGAGTCTTGGCCGTGACCCTAAGCACTTTGCATTCCAGTATTACCACCGGATACATAAATGCCACAGACACATAACTGGGTGAACCTTTTCAGATTGTGATTCAGCTTTGCTAATGTCCCCAGTTAGAAGTGTCCAGAGTTCTTAAGCACACTCTTTTTGCTTTGAATAACGACTTTAACCACTTAGTCTCAAACTTTTCACTTGGACTTTCATGACACAAGCACATGGTTAGGGACAGTTTGATTTAGCTGCTTAGGCCAGGATTTTATTCCTTTGGGCCCTCCTATCCATTAATGCTCAAAGCCTTAGATCCTTTTTACCATTGCCTTTTGGTTTAAAGGGCTAATGGCTTTTTCTGCTTGCTTTTTCTTTTTCTTTCTTTTTCGTTTTTGCTATTTTTTTTCGCAAGCTTTGTTATTCACTGCTTTTTCTTGCTTCAAGAATCAATTTTATGATTTTTCAGATTTTCAATAACATTTCTCTTTTTTCATCATTCTTTCAAGAGCCAACAATTTTAACATTCATAAACTTTACTATCAAAATTATGTACTGTTCAAGCATTCATTCAGAAAACAAAAATTATTGCCACCACATCAAAATAATCAAACTAATTTCAAGATAAATTTTGAAATTCAAGTACTTCTTGTTCTTTTGTAATTAGCACATTTTTCATTTAAGAAAGGTCAAGGGTTCATAGGACATTCATAGCCTTAAGACATAGATACTAGACACTAATGATCATGTAATGAAGACACAAACATAGATAACACATAAAGTATAAAAATCAAAAAACAGAAAGATAAGAACAAGAAAATCAAAGAACGGGTCCACCTTAGTGATGGCGACTAGTTCTTCCTCTTGAAGATCCAATGGAACGCTTGAGCTCCTCTATGTTTCTTCATTTCCTTTGTTTCTCTTCCCTCATGGCTATTTAATCCCCTCTAATTTCATGGAGAATAATCGAGTGCTCTTAGTGCTCCATCCTTAGTTGCTCCATATTGGAATTCAAATCAACCAAAGAGGTGTTGAGTTGCTCCCAATAGTTGTGTGGAGGAAATGCATCCCTTGAGGCATCTCAGGGATTTCTTGATGGGGGACTTCCTCATGCTCTTGTTGAGGTCCATGAGTGGGCTCTCTTATTTGCTCCATCCTCTTTTAAGTGATGGGCTTGTCCTCTTTAATGAGGATGTCTTCTCCTATGACAACTCCAGCTAAATTGCATAGGTGACAGATGAGATAAGGAAAGGCTAACCTTGCCAAGGTGGAGATTTTGTCAGCCACTTTGTAGAATTCTAGAGATATGACCTCATGAACTTCAATTTCCTATCCAATCATGATGCTATGGATCATGATAGCCCGATCTACAATTACTTCAGATCGGTTACTAGTAGGAATGATGGAGCGTTGGATGAATTCCAACCATCCTCTAGCCATGGGTTTAAGGTCATGCCTTCTCAATTGAACTGGATTTCCTTTGGAATCTCTTTTCTATTGAGCTCCTTCCATACATATGTCCATGAATACTTGGTCCAACTTTTGATCAAAGTTGACCCTTCTAGTGTAGGGGTCGTGTATCTCCTTGCATCATTGGCAAGTTGAATTCCAACCCTACATTTTCCGGACTGAAATCTAAGTATTTCCCCCCAAACCATTGTAAGCCAATTCTTTGGGTTTGGGTTCACACTTTGATCATGGTTTTTGGTGATCCATGCATTAGCATAGAACTCTTGAACCATTAAGATTCCGACTTGTTGGTGAGAACTCTTGAACCTCTTTTTTGAATCTCATGTCGGATCTCTGGATACTCATTCCTTTTAAGCATGAAAGGGACCTCAGGGATCACCTTCTTCTTGGCTACAACTTCATAGAAGTGGTCTTGATGGACCTTTGAGATGAATCTCTCTATCTCTCATGACCTGGAGTTGGAAGCTTTTGCCTTCCTTTTTCTCTTTCTAAAGGTTTCTCCGGCCTTAGGTGCCATAAATGGTTCTAGAAACACAAAAAGCAATGCTTTTTCCACACCAAACTTAAAAGGTTTTTTCGTCCTCAAACAAAAGAAGAGAGAAGGACGAAAAAGAAGAAGAAATGGAGGAGATGAAGAGTTGTGAGTGGTTTAGCCAAGGGGGAGAAGAAGTGTTTGTGATGTGTGAATTTGAAGGATGGATGAGGGGTATATATATGAGCGAAAAGAGAGGGTAGGGTTCGTGTATTATGGGTTGGGTTTGGGAGGGAAGGAATTTGAATTTGAATGGTGAGGTGGGTGGGGTTTTTGGTGAAGAGGTGATGGGGAAAAGAAATAGAGGTGATTGGTGAGGGGTATTTGGGGAAGGGTGTTATGGAAAGGTGTGAAGGAGAGAGAGAGTGAGTTAAGGTAGGTGGGGATCCTGTGGGGTCCACAAATCCTGAATCCTTTAAGAGGAATTCTAATCCTAAATCCTAAGAGAGAGGAGAGAACCTCTCTCTCTAAAAACTACATCTAAACTATGAAAAGTGAATTATGAGAGCATGATTATGAATGGATGCATTTCCCCACTTTATAACTTCTGGTTTATGCCTTCTGGACTTGGATTTGGGCCAAAAAGGGTTCCAGAAAATGCTGGGATCATTTTCTGCAATTTCTGGTGCATGGCCTTTGTCACGCGTCCGCGTAGGTCACGTGGTCGCGTCATCCAGAGTTTCCATGTCACGCGGCCGCGTCATTCATGCGTCCATGTCATATGCGTTTCTCTCAAGGCACGCGATCGCGTCAGTCATGCGATCGCGTCACTGCCGTTTCGCGCTGGCATGCGGCCGCGTCGCCCATGCGGTCGCGTCACTGCCAGTTTCTTCAACAACTCCATTTCAAGATTTCCTTCCATTTTCACATGATTGCTTTTCATCCTTTATGTCATTCCTCCCTTGGAATATCTGAAATTACTCAACACACGAATCATGGCATCGAATGGCAATAAAAGATAATTAAATTTAATATTTTTAAAGCCTAGAAAACATGTTTTTCACATACATCACATAATAAGGAAGGGAAAGTAAAAACATACAATTTCACATGCATAAGTGGGTAAAGGATTAAATAAAACACTTAAATTCAGCACAAATTATATCATAAAATATGGGTTTATCAACCTCCCCACACTTAAACAATAGTATGTCCTCATGCTAAACTCAAGAGAAACTATAAAGAGATGAAGAGGAATGATAGAATGTATGAAATACAACATAAGAATGCAACTAAATGCAAAATGTTTCTACCTACTTGGTTAAAAATAAATAAGTTCTCCAAGACAAACATAAATCAGATTTCACTAATTCAAATCATACAGTGAAAACAAGTAAACTTGTAAGAAGATAGCTCATGAAAGCAGGGAACATAGAATCAAGCATTGAACCCTCACTGGTAGTGTATATGCGCTCAAATCTCTCAAGTGTCTAGGGTCAATCTCTCTACTCTTCTCTAATCATGCTTTCTAAAACTTTGTTCTTCATCTAACCAATCAACAAATATTTAGTATACTAATGCAAACATCATGAGGTCTTTTCAGGGTTGTAATGGGGCTGAGGTAAAGGTAGGGATATATATATAAGGCTAAATGAGCTAATTAAGTGAATCCTTGATTAGTCTCAGATCTCGCCTAACATACATACTTTGTAAAGCAATGCTTCTTTACCTATTCTCCCATATTTTTCCCACTTTTGATGTTACATGCTCATGTATTAGTTTTAATTTTGTCCCATGTGCATTGCTTTATTTTGCATTTGGGGAATTCTTTTGTATCCCCTTTATTCAAATACTGAATTATATTTTTTTTTATGCACATGGTAATTCAATTATTTTGATTTCACATGAGCATGCTTCTCAAAAATTTTATTTTGAATTATTTCATTCTTTTCAACTTCCTACCCTTTGTTTTTTATCATCCACGTTCCCAATAGGTTTTCCACACTTAAACAATTACACAATTTTTATCTTAAGCTAACCAAGGATTCAAATTGGGATTTTAAATTTGTTTTTCTGCTTAAGGCTAGTGTTGTGGTTTATAGAATAAGAGGGAATTAAAGGTTCAGGGGGGCTAACAAGGGTGATGTAAAAGGTAGGCTAATTTTGGGATAAGTGAGCTAGAATCAAACAATGGCCTCAATCATATGCAAGCATGTAAATATATTAAATATTGGACATATAGAATGGAACAAAGCAAAGATTACAATTATAGAGAAGAAAACACACAAGAATAAAAATTTATGGTTAAATAATGTAACCATGTAAATAAGCTCAAAATCTCACAGGTTGTGTGTTCTTTGGCTCAAAAACCATGTTCCAAATACAACTTCAAACAAATTTAACACAAAAATTTTCAATTTAAATTAGTGAAATATTATAAAATGAAGTCTTGAAAAGAAATTTATTACTTCAACCAAGTGGTAAAATATGCAATCAAACATGCAAATGCAATAACTAACAAGGAAAATAAACCATTGGTGTTGAGATAGAAGAGTAACTAACCCATGGAGATCGGTATCGACCTCCCCACACTTAAAGATTGCATCGTCCTCGGTGCATGCAAAGATGTGCAGGTGGACGGGTTGCTTCAACTGATGCTTTTCTCCAAAGATTGAGCAGATGAACTTGTTTGTCTCCCTAGTAAGAAGCTTTTCCTCTCCTTTTGTGGTGGCCATCCTGAAAGAAGAGGGAAAAGAAGAAAAAGTAACCCAGAAATAAAAATAAGAATATAAATAAAGTCTGGGTGGGTTAATGCCAAATAATGGGGTCTCAATTACATGGTAGCTACAACATGCAAGTGAGAAAATATTAGAGACACATGGCATATCAATAATGTAAAAATTTGCAAAAATAAGGGAAGAGAGTGTGGGTAAGGAGAGATAATATAAATTCATGTCAATGCAAAAGTGATACAGGAATAAAAGATTGGCATTAATATAAATAATATTACCTAACCAGAATAAAACAAGTCACTAAGCACTCAAAATAATTCAAGAGAAGATGCAACAGTTAAATAAGAAAATTCAACATCAAAAGAAAAATAATGAATTTAGAAAAGAAGGAAGAATATACACTAAATTAAAATGCAATGAATGGAATATGCAAATAAATAAAATGAAAGATAAGAAGAATGAGAAGAGAAAGAAGTGAGTAAGAAATGAGGGAGGGAAAAATTAGGATTGGGGAAGAAAAGATAAGATATTTGGCAAATTAGGATAAGTTGTGCGGCGCAAGCGACGCGATTGCGTGGGGCACGCGGTCGCGTGACTTTCGCTGATACTGATTGACGCGGTCATGTCGGTCACGCGGTCGCATGACACAATTCATGCTACTGGTGCGTGGTCAGCCTCGCGCTCGCACAACTCTCTGTTCAAATTATTATTAGTGCCAAATTTTAAGTGACGCGATCGCATGGGGCATGCGATCGCGTGAGTGGGCTTTAGAAGAATGTGACGCGGTCGCGTGGGTCACGCGGCCGCGTGGGTAGAATTGTGCGTTCAGCACCAATCCAACACCACTCTAGCACAATAATTGGTTGTACACCCTTTTACGTCGAAATCCAGGGCACGCGGCCGCGTGGGGCACGTGGTCGCGTGGGAGGCCATTATTCCCATATGACGTGGTCGCGTGGGATGATTTGTGCCACTGACACGCCTCCAGCCACGCTCCAGCGTGACTCTCTGTTCGTTTTTTTATTTTCCCCCTTCTCCTTTCGCAACATGAATGTCATTAAGCCAAATTGGCAACATATATTAAAAATAAGAGAAGTCAAAATAAAGGATTATTAAATCTGAAGCTCAGAAAAATTATAAGTTGAAATAATAATAAATCCTAAATCCTTTAAGAGGAATTCTAATCCTAAATCCTAAGAGAGAGGAGAGAACCTTTCTCTCTAAAAACTACATCTAAACTATGAAAAGTGAATTATGAGAGCATGATTATGAATGGATGCATTCCGCCACTTTATAACTTCTGGTCTATGCCTTCTGGACTTGGATTTGGGCCGAAAAGGGTTCCAGAAAATGCTGGGATCATTTTCTGCAATTTTTGGTGCGTGGCCTCTGTCACGCGTCCGCGTGGGTCATGCGATCGCGTCATTCGGAGTTTTCTATGTCACGCGGCCGCGTCATTCATGCGTCCGCGTCATATGTGTTTCTCTCAAGGCGCGCGATCGCGTCAGTCATGCGTTCGCATCACTGCCATTTCGCGCTGGCATGCGGCCGCGTCGCCCATGCGGTCGCGTCACTGCCAGTTTCTTCAACAACTCCGTTTCAAGCTTTCCTTCCATTTTTGTATGTTTCCTTTTCATCCTTTAAGTCATTCTTGCCTTGGAATATCTGAAATTACTCAACACACAAATCACGGCGTTGAATGGCAATAAAAGATAATTAAATTTAATATTTTTAAAGCCTAGAAAACATGTTTTTTACATACATCACATAATAAGGAAGGGAAAGTAAAAACATACAATTTCACATGCATAAGTGGGTAAAGGATTAAATAAAACACTTAAATTCAGCACAAATTATATCATAAAATATGGGTTTATCAGATATCCCATGAGGTTTTTCTCACTGGGAATCACGTCCTCCTCACTCTCTCCAGGTTCAGCCACGTTGGTCATGGTTATGGCCTTGCACTCTCTCTTGGGATTTTCTTCTGTATTCATTGGGAGAGTGCTAGGAGGAGTTTCAGTAACCTTTTTACTTAGCTAACCCACTTGTGCCTCCAAATTTCTAATGGAGGATCTTGTTTCATTCATGAAACTTAGTGTGGTCTTAGATAGAACAGAGAATATGGTTGCTAAGCCAGAACGACTCTGCTCAGAGTTCTCTATCTGTTACTGAGAAGATGATGGGAAAGGCTTGCTATTGCTAAACCTATTTCTTCCACCATTAATGTTGTTGAAGCCTTATTGAGGCTTTTGTTGGTCCTTCCATGAGAGATTTGGATGATTTCTCCGTGAAGGATTATAGGTGTTTCCATAGGGTTCTTCCATGTAATTCACCTCTTCCATTGTAGGGTTCTCAGGATCATAAGCTTCTTCTTCAAAAGATGCTTCTTTATTACTGCTGGATGCAGCTTGCAATCCAGTCAGATTCTGAGAAATCATATTGACTGCTGAGTCAATAATTTGTTCTAAGCCAATATGGCATTCAGAGTATCAATTTCAAGAACTCTTTTCTTCTGAGTTGTCCCATTGTTAATAGGATTTCTTTCAGAATTGTACATGAACTGGTTATTTGTAATTATTTCAATGAGTTTCTGGGCTTCTATAGGCGTTTTCTTCAGATGAATAGATCCACCTGCAGAATGGTCCAATGACATCTTGGATAACTCAGACAAACCATCATAGAAGATACCTATGATGTTCCATTCTGAAAGCATGTTAGAAGGACACCTTCTGATCAATTGCTTGTATCTTTCCCAAGCTTCATAGAGGGATTCACCTTCTTTCCGTTTGAAGGTTTGAACTTCCACTCTAAGCTTACTCATCTTTTGAGGAAGAAAGAATTTAGCTAAGAAGGCATTGACCAACTTTTCCCAAGAGTTCAGACTGTCTCTAGGTTGTGAGTTCAACCATATACTAGCTCTGTCTCTTACAGCAAAAGGAAAAAGTATAAGTCTGTAGAACTTGGGATCAACTCCATTGGTCTTAACACTGTCAAATTCAGCCAAGAACTGATGAGGATCATCCAATGGAAGTCCATGAAACTTGCAATTCTGTTGCATCAGAGAAACTAATTGAGGCTTAAGCTCAAAGTTGTTTGCTCCAATGGCAAGAATAGAGATGGTTCTCCCATAGAAGTCGGGAGTTGGTGCAGTAAAGTCACCAAGCACCTTCCTTGCATTGTTGTTGTTCGGTTCGGGCATGGCTGTTTTGTCTGCTTCCTTTTTGAAATTTTCTATCAGGTCCTCTTCAGAGTGTTGTGCTTTAGCTGCTCTTAGCTTCCTCTTCAAGGTCCTTTCAAGTTCAGGATAAGCTTCAACAAGAATGCATGTGTCCTTGTTCCTGCTCATATGAAAGAGAAGAGAACAAGAAAGTATGAAATTCTCTAGGTCACAGTATAGAGATTCCTTGAGGTGTCAGAGGAAAATAGGAATAGAGGGATGAGGTAGATAGAGAAGATTTCGAACATATAAAGAAGGAGAGAGTCCGAATTGCTAATAGAGGAGAAGTGTTAGTCCTTAAATAGAAGGAGGTGAGAAGGGGGGAGAAAATTTTTGAAAACATTTTTTTTTCTTTAATAAAACTGAAAAATAAAAATTTAAAATAATTAAAAATAATTTTGAAAAAGTGATTGATGGTTTTCGAAAATTGAAAGTGAGAAAGTGGTTAGGTGGTTTTGAAAAAGATTTTGAAATTAGCAATCAAAAAGATATGATTGAAAATTATTTTGAAAAAGATGTGATTGAGAAGATATGATTGAGAAGATATGATTGAAAAAGAAACTAAAAAGATTTGACTAATAAGAAATTTAAAAGATATGATTCTAGAATTTAAAGATTGAATTTTTCTTGATAGGAAAGTCACAAATTTGAAATTTTTGAATCACAACATTAATTGTCAGCAAGGATTTTTGAAAATTTTAAAAGAAAAATGAAAAAGATTTTATTTTGAAAAAGATATGATTGATAAGAGAGGATATGAAAAAAATAAGATTTTGAAAAATTTGTTTTACAGCTTGAAAAATTGAAAAAGATTTGAATTGAAAACAAAATGACCTCCTTGGTGCTATCCTAGCATTAAACGCCCATAATGGTATCCATTCTGGCATTTAACGCCCATTTGGCTACCTCCTTGGGCATGAAACGCCCAGCCAGGGCACCTGGCTGGTGTTTAAACGCTAGAAATCCTTCTTTACTGGGCGTTTTAAACACCCAGCTTTTTCTCTGTGATTCCTCTGTTGTATGTTCTGAATCTTCATTTTTCTGTTTTATTGACTTGAAAAGATATATTTTGAATTTTTTGAATTTTTTATGAGGTGAGAGAAAAACAACCAAATAAGATAGAACATGAAAAATCAAGATCAAAACAGATAATGCATGCAAGAACATCTTGAATGTTAAGATGAACATCAAGAACACTTTGAAGATCATGATGAACATCAAGAACTTATTCTTGAAAATTTTTCAAGAAAAGAAAGACATGCAAGACACCAAACTTAGAGATTTTTATACTAGAGACACTAACAATTTAAAAATTCATATGAAAAAAAAAACATATAAAGCAAACAAGAAAATCACAAGATCAAACAAAGAAGATCATCTAGAACAACTTTGAAGATCATGAAGAACACAATGCATGAGTTTTCGAAAAATGCAATGATTATTAAAAACATGCAATTGACACCAAACCTAGAATGTGACACTAGACTCAAACAAGAAACATAAAATTTTTGGTTTTTATGATTTTAAAAATTTTTTTTTGTTTTTTTGTATTTTTTTCGAAAGTAAGAAAATAAAAGAAAGCTTAAACATAAAATAAAATTACCCAATCTAAGCATCAAGATGAATCGTCAGTTGTCCAAACTCGAACAATCCCCGGCAATGGTGCCAAAAACTTAGTACGCGAAATCGTGATCTCACAAACTTTCTTCACAACTCCGCGTAGCTGATCAGCAAGTGCATTGGGTCGTCCAAGTAATACCTTACGTGAGTAAGGGTCGATCCCACGGAGATTGTCGGCTTGAAGCAAGCTATGGTTATCTGGTAAATCTCAGTCAGGCAGATTCAAATGGTTATGGGGTTTTGATAATTAAAAGATAGATAAAATATAAAATACGATAGAGATACTTATGTAATTCATTGGTAGGAATTTCAGATAAGCGTATGGAGATGCTTTATTCCTTTTGAATCCCTGTTTTCCTACTGCTTTCATCCAGTCATGCATACTCCTTTCCATGGCAAGCTATATGTTGGGGGATCACCGTTATCAATGGCTACCGTCTATCCTCTTAGTGAAAATGGTGCAGCTACGGGTTACGTAGGGCTAATCATCTGTCGGTTCTCACTTGTGTTGGAATAAGATCCAATGATCCTTTTGCGCACTGTCACTGTGCCCAACAGTCCTGAGTTTGAAGTTCGTCATAGGCATCCCATCCCAGATCCTACTCGGAATACCACAAACAAGGTTTAGACTTTCTGGATCTCACGAATGCTGTCAACTGATTCTAGCTTATACCACGAAGACTCTGATCTCATCGAATGGAAGGCTCTGTTTTCAGGAGAGGTAACCATGCGTCATGGAACAGAAAGCCAAGAGATATACATTCAAGCTTGTTTTCAGGTAAAACGGAAGTGGTTGTCAGGCACGTGTTCATAAGTGAGAATGGTGATAAGTGTCACTTGATCATCACATTCATCTTGTTGAAGTGCAAATGAATATCTAAGAACAAGAATAAGGTTAAATTGAATAGAAAATAGTAGTAATTGCCTTAATTCATTAGGAACAGCTGATAAACCACTATTTCATGGTTTATATTGTATTCAATTGAGTGATTTTATCAAGCTTTTCACCCACTTATTCATAGGATTTGTATGATTTTACAATCCCTTCCTAGTTTAGTTCTATGATTGAAAACATGCTTCTTTGGTCTTAATTTAGCTAATCTTAATCCTCTCTTATTACCATTCGATGCCTTGATCTGTGTGTTAAGTTTTTCAGGCTTCATAGGGCAGGAATGGCTTAGATAATGAAGAGGAAATGTGCAAAGATGGAAGGAATACAAGGAATTAAGGAGATGACTAGCAAAAAGTCACGCGGTCGCACGGCTCACGCGACCGCGCGAAATGGAAGAAATCAGAGTGACGCGTTCGCGTGCCTGACGCGACCGCACGGATTGGAAGCTGCACGAACGACGCGAAAGCGTAGACGACGCGGACGCCTGACGTGAACGATCTGCAGAATTACAAAAGTCGCTGTCAAAGATTCTGGGCCGCATTTCAATCCAGTTTTCAGCCCAGAAACACAGATTAAAGTCAGGGAACATACAGAGACTCAACATGCTTTCATAATTCAGAATTTTAGGTTTTAGATATAGTTTTTAGAGAGAGAGGCTCTCTCCTCTCTCTTAGGATTTAGAAATTAGGATTTTCAGAAATTAGGATTTATTTCAATTCTTCATCAGGTTCAATATTTCTTTTACTTTATATTTCTCTTCTACTTTGAGATACTTTAATACTTTTATTTGTATTTGATTTATGTTGCCCAATTGGCTTTTGAATTTTTCCATGTTAGATTTTACTACTTTGAATTAATGCTACTTGAGGTATTTCAGATATTTATGATTTCAATTTAGCTCTCCACATTATTGGCTTTAATTGATTAACTGGAAGCTCTTGAGTTATCAACTATTCATGCTTGATTGTTATGTCGGCTAATTAACTGAAATTCCACTAACTCTAGTCTTTCCCTAGGATTTGGCTAGGACTTGGGAAATCTAACCAATTAGTTCACTTGACTTTCCCTTGCTTACGCAAAGGTTAACTAAGTGGGATTAACTTCCATTCTCATAGGAGTAACTAGGATAGGACTTCCGAATTTTCATATCTTGCCAAGAGTTAATTTTATAGTTAATTATTTATTTTATTTGTCATTTAATTTACTTGTTCCTCACTTTCAAAACCCCAATTTACAAAACCCATAACCAATAATAAGAACATACCTCCCTGCAATTCCTTGAGAAGACGACCCGAGGTTTGAATACTCGGTTATCAAATTTAAAAGGGTTTGTTACTTTTGACAACCAAAACGTTTGTAAGAAATGTTGATTGCTTGGTTTAGTAGCTATACTTACAACGAGAGTTTACTATAACTTCTAAACCATCAATCTTCAGTTCTTCAACAGCAGAGCTCCACACCTTAATCTATGAGGTGTAGAAACTCCACCGTTGAAAATACATAAGTGATAAAGGTCTAGGCATGGCTGAATGGCCAGCCCTCTAAATGTGATCAAGAGATCAACAATGATACAATGATGGTCTCAAAATGATGTAAAGATCTCCCAATGAGAATACAATAGTAAAAGGTCCTATTTATAATGGCTAGTAACCTAGGGTTTACAAAGATAAGTAAATGATGCTAAAATCCACTTCCGGGGCCCACTTGGTGTGTGCTTGGGCTGAGCATTGAAGCTTTCACGTTCATAGGCTTTTCTTGGAGTTAAACGCCAGCTCTGGTGCTAGTTTGGGCGTTTAACTCCAGCTTTTATGCCAGTTATGGCGTTTAACGCCAGAAAAGGGTAGAAAGTTTGCGTTAAAATGCCAGTTTGCACTATCAAAACTCGGGAAAGTGATGAGTTCGGATTCACTCCCCTCCCAATAAAATTTATGAGTCCGCTCTTTGGCAAGCGCAACAAAATTATTGTCAAGTAATAACCCACAATGGAATGGGATCGTATCCACAGAGATTGGTAGATTTAAACAATTTTAATTAATGGGTGAATTAGTTAGGCTTAGACAGAATAAGTTGTGAGTGCAGAAACATAAATGGCAAAAGAATAAAGGAAAGCAATAAAGTGCAGAATTAGAAATGGCAAGAATATAAAAGGGAGTGGGAATTGGCAGAATGTAAATGAAAGCTATATAAGAATGAGAGAGATACGAATGAGGGAATTCATTGAGATCAGGAGATATTATCTCTTTGGATTAAACCCAGCTTATATCCTCTTCAATCATGAAACTCATTGACCTCTTGGCAATCATAATTGATTGAGTCTCAATCCCTTGGTGACTCAATCTCTCAAATCTTGATCAATATCCAATTCCTTGGTCTAATTGCTCATGAAGAGAGATGTGCTTGGTCCCTGATTTTACCACACATCCTTGTAGGTCCAAGTAGAGAGTGGATTATATGTCACCATATCCAAACACCAAAACTCAGATTCTACTCAAGTGTGAGAAGAGATTTCTAGCATGACTTCATGTTTCCTTTTCCAAGGTTCCCATGAAACCCATTTTGCATTCAATCCCTTTTCCAAGATAATTGAACACTAAGCATGAAAATCGAAATCCCTTCTAGAAAATCAAAGAGAAGATGAAGAGAAGAAGAAATTCACTATCATTATTCCATCATGTACAATAGAGCTCCCTCTCCTAATGAGAGGGAATTTAGCTACTCATAGCTTAGAAAGAAAGTACAAAAGATGGATAGATGAAGTGTAAAAAGTGAAAAACTCAAACTCCACAATCCCCTTGAGTTGGTGATCGGTGTATCCGTTTGGTGTATCTAATACTTCCAAGGGTATTTATACTACTCCTAGATCTAAAAATAAAGGAAATTACAAAAGTGAAAAGAAAATTACAATTTGAAGGGGAAAGAAAATCAACAAACGTGATCTTCTAGCTAGCGTGTGACTGGCGTTCCCCTGGCCTGTTGATGAGCGGATAATTTGTACGCTTTTTGGCATTGTTTTTAGTATGTTTTTAGTATGATCTAGTTAGTTTTTAGTATATTTTTATTAGTTTTTAGTTAAAATTCACTTTTCTGGACTTTACTATGAGTTTGTGTGTTTTTCTGTGATTTCAGGTATGTTCTGGCTGAAATTGAGGGACCTGAGCAAAAATCTGATTCAGAGACTAAAAAGGACTGCAGATGCTGTTGGATTCTGACCTCCTTGAACTTCAAGTGGATTTTCTCGAGCTACAGAAGGCCAATTGGCGCGCTCTCAACGGCGTTGGAAAGTAGACATCCTGGGCTTTCCAGCAATATATGATAGTCCATACTTTACCCAAGATTTGATGGCCCAAACCGGCGTTCAATGTCACCTTTAGAATTCCCAGCGTTAAACGCCGGAACTGGCACAAGGATGGGAGTTAAACGCCCAAACTGGCACCAAAGCTGGCGTTTAACTCCAAGAAGAGTCTCTACACGAAGTGGGCCCGGAAGTGGATTTTTATGTCATTTACTCATCTCTGTAAACCCTAGGCTACTAGTTCTCTATAAGTAGGACCTTTTACTATTGTATTTTCATCTTTGGAGATCTAGTTCTTAGATCAGATCTTGGTTCTTCTGGTTCCCTCTCTGGGGCCGAAGCCAATGATCACTTCTGTTCTTATGTATTTTCAACGGTGGAGTTTCTACACACCATAGATTAAGGTGTGGAGCTCTGCTGTACCTCGAGTATTAATGCAATTACTATTGTTCTTCTATTCAATTCCGCTTGTTCTTGTTCTAAGATATCACTTGTTCTTCAACTTGATGAATGTGATGATCCGTGACACTCATCATCATTCTCACCTATGAACGTGTGCCTGACAACCACCTCCGTTCTACGTTAGATTGGGTGGATATCTCTTGGATTCTTTAACCGGAATCTTCGTGGTATAAGCTAGAATTGATGGCGGCATTCAAGAGAATCCGGAAGGTCTAAACCTTGTCTGTGGTATTCTGAGTAGGATTCAATGATTGAATGACTGTGACGAGCTTCAAACTCCTGAAGGCTGGGCGTTAGTGACAGACGCAAAAGAATCACTGGATTCTATTCCGACCTGATTGAGAACCGACAGATGAATAGCCGTGCCGCGACAGGGTGCGTTGAACATTTTCACTGAGAGGATGGGAGGTAGCCACTGACAACGGTGAAACCCTTGCATACAGCTTGCCATGGAAAGGAGTAAGAAGGATTGGATGAAGACAGTAGGAAAGCAGAGAAACGGAAGGAACACAGCATCTCCATACGCTTATCTGAAATTCCCACCAATGAATTGCATAAGTATCTCTATCTTTATCTTTATTTTTTATTCATCATTCATAACCATTTGAGTTTGCCTGACTAAGATTTACAAGGTGACCATAGCTTGCTTCATACCAACAATCTCTGTGGGATCGACCCTTACTCGTGTAAAGTTTATTACTTGGACGACCCAGTACACTTACTGGTTAGTTGTGCAAAGTTGTGTTTATGCCATGGTATTGAACACCAAGCTTTTGGATTCATCACCGGGGATTAATTGAGTTGTGAAAAGTATTGATCACAATTTCGTGCACCAAGTTTTTGGCGCCGTTGCCGGGGATTGTTCGAGTTTGGACAACTGATGGTTCATCTTGTTGCTTAGATTAGGTTTTTTTTTTTTCAGAATTCTTAGAGAATGAATTCTAGAGTTTCATGATGATCTGTTGAAGTCTGGCTGGCTGTGAAGCCATGTCTAATTTTATTGGACCGAGGTTTCAACTTATCATCACAAGAGCTTGTTGATTTCTATCAATCTTGCTGTTGGAGCAGTGATCTGCTAAGGCTTGGCTGGCCATTGGCCATGTCTAGTGTTTTGGACCGGAGCTTTCTTTGAAAGCTTGGCTGGCTATGAAGCCATGTCTAATTCCTGGACCGGAGTCTTAGACTAACATTGCATGATTCCTGGAATTCTCATTAAGAATTTTGATATCTTTATTTTCTTTTCCACTTAATTTTCGAAAAAAAAACCAAAAAAATTACAAAATCATAAAATCCAAAAATTTCTTGTTTGAGTCTAGAGTCTCATTTTAAGTTTGGTGTCAATTGCATGTTTCTATTCTTCTTGCATTTTTCGAACTCATGCATGTGCCTTCATTAATCTTCAAGTTGTTCTTGATGATTTCCTTGCTCTAATCTTTAAATTCTCTTGACTTGAGTGTTTTGTTGTGTCTCATATGCATTCTCATTTTGTTAGTGTCAGTAGTATACAACTGATAAGTTTGGTGTCTTGCATGCATTGTTATTTGATTTTAGTTACATTTGGATTATTCCTCATTATTAAAAATCCAAAAATATTTTTAATTTGTGTCTTTTCAAGTCAATAATACAGAGAATTGAAGATTCAGAACATACTGCAGAGGAATTACACAGAAAGAGCTGGGCGTTCAAAACACCCAGTGAAGAAGACAGACTGGCGTTTAAACGCCAGCCAGGGTGCCTGGCTGGGCGTTTAACGCCCAAAAGGGTAGTAGTTTGGGCGTTAAACGCCAGAATGTACACCATTCTGGGCGTTTAACGCCAGGATGGCACAAGAGGGAAGATTCTGTTTTTAATTCAAAATTTTTTTCAGGTTTTCAAAATTTTTCAAAATCAAATCTTTTTCAAATCAAATCTTTTCAATCAAATCTTTTTCAAAATCAATTTCTTTCCATTTTCAAAGATACTTGCTATCAATTAATGATTTGATTCAACATTTCAAGTATGTTGCCTTTTCTGTTGAGAAAGGTATAATGTTTGAATCATATCCTTTCTTGTTAGCCAAGTTATTAGTTTTTAAAATCAAATCTTTTTAAAATGTTTTTCAAATCATATCTTCTCAATCACATCTTTTTAAAACCAATCATATCTTTTTAATCACATCCTTTTCAAAATAGTTTTCAATCATATCTTTTTTATTTTCTAATTTCAAAATCTTTTTCAAAAATCACTTGATTTCTTTTCTCTTCTTGTTTTTCGAAAATCAATTAGTGTTTTTCAAAATGTTTTTAAAATATTTCACTTTATTTTCGAAAATTACTTCCCTTCTTCTCACATCCTTCTATTTATGGACTAACACTATTCCTTAATGCACAATTCGAACTCCATCTTTCTTGATAAGTTTGAATTTTCTACTTTTGCCTTCTATTTTTCTTTTCCTCTGACACCTCAAGGAATCTCTATACTATGACATAGAGGATTCCATATTTTCTTGTTCTATTCTCTTTCATATGAGCAGGAGCAAAGACAAAAGCATTCTTGTTGAGGCTGACCCTGAACCTGAAAGAACCTTGAAGCGAAAGCTAAGAGAAGCTAAGACACAACTCTCTGTAGAGGATCTAACATAAATCTTCAAAGAAGAAGAATCCATGGTAGCCGAAAACAACAACAATGCCAACAATGCAAGGAAGGTGCTGGGTGACTTTACTGCACCTACTCCCGACTTCTATGGGAGAAGCATCTCTATCCCTGCCATTGGAGCAAACAACTTTGAGCTTAAGCCTCAATTAGTTTCTCTAATGCAACAGAATTGCAAGTTCCATGGACTTCCATTGGAAGATCCTCATCAGTTTTTAGCTGAATTCTTGCAAATCTGTGACACTGTCAAGACTAATGGGGTTGACCCTGAGGTCTACAGACTTATGCTATTCTCTTTTGCTGTAAGAGACAGAGCTAGAATATGGTTGGACTCACAACCTAAAGAAAGCCTGAACTCTTGGGAAAAGCTAGTCAATGCCTTCTTGCCAAAGTTCTTTCCACCTCAAAAATTGAGTAAGCTTAGAGTGGAAGTCCAGACCTTCAGACAGAAGGAAGGAGAATCCCTCTATGAAGCTTGGGAAAAATACAAACAATTAATCAGAAAGTGTCCCTCTGATATGCTTTCTGAATGGAGCATCATAGGTATTTTCTATGATGGTCTGTCTGAACTGTCCAAGATGTCTTTGGATAGCTCTGCTGGAGGATCTCTTCATCTGAAGAAGACGCCTACAGAAGCTCAAGAACTAATTGAAATGGTTGCAAATAACCAATTCATGTACATTTCTGAAAGGAATCCTGTGAACAATGGGACTAATCAGAAGAAAGGAGTTCTTGAGATTGATACTTTGAATGCCATATTGGCTCAGAATAAAATATTGACTCAACAAGTCAATATGATTTCTCAAAGTCTATCTGGAATGCAAAATGCACCAAGCAGTACTAAGGAAGCTTCATCTGAAGAAGAAGCTTATGATCCTGAGAACCCTTCAATGGAAGAGGTGAATTACATGGGAGAACCCTATGGAAACACCTATAATCCTTCATGGAGAAATCATCCAAATCTCTCATGGAAGGATCAACAGAGACCTCAACAAGGTTTCAACAACAATAATGGTGGAAGAAACAGGTTTAGCAATAGCAAGCCTTTTCCATCATCTTCTCAGCAACAGACAGAGAGTTCTAAGCAGAACACCCCTGACTTAGCAACCATGGTCTCTGATCTAATCAAAACCACTCAAAGTTTCATGACTGAAACAAGGTCCTCCATTAGAAATTTGGAGGCACAAGTGGGTCAGCTGAGTAAGAAAATTACTGAACTCCCTCCTAGTACTCTTCCAAGTAATACAGAAGAAAATCCAAAAGGAGAGTGCAAGGCCATCAACATGGCCGAATTTGGAGAGGAGGAAGAGGCAGTGAACGCCACTGAGGAAGACCTCCATGGACGTCCACTGGCCTCCAATGAGTTCCCCAATGAGGAACCATGGGAATCTGAGGCTCACACTGAGACCATAGAGATTTCATTGAATTTACTTCTGCCATTCATGAGCTCTGATGAGTATTCTTCCTCTAAAGAGGATGAGTATGTCACTGAAGAGCAAGTTGCTAAATACCTTGGAGCAATCATGAAGCTAAATGACAAGTTATTTGGAAATGAGACTTGGAAGGTTGAACCCCCTTTGCTCACCAAAGAACTGGATGACTTGTCTAGGCAGAAACTGCCTCAAAAGAGACAGGATCCTGGGAAGTTTTCAAAACCTTATACCATAGGCACCATGACCTTCAAGAAGGCCTTGTGTGACCTAGGGTCAAGTGTAAACCTCATGCCTCTCTCTGTAATGGAGAAGCTAGGGATCTTTGAGGTGCAAGCTGCAAAAATCTCACTAAAGATGGCAGACAACTCAAGAAAACAAGCTTATGGACTTGTAGAGGATGTTCTGGTAAAAGTTGAAGACCATTACATCCCTGCTGATTTCATAGTCCTAGAGACTGGGAAGTGCATGGATGAATCCATCATCCTTGGCAGACCCTTCCTAGCCACAGCAAAGGCTATGATTGATGTTGATAGAGGAGAATTGATCATTCAAGTGAATGAAGAATCCTTTGTGTTTGAGGCTCAAGGATATCACTCTGTCACCATGGAGAGGAAGCATGAAGAGCTTCTCTCAAAACAGAGCCAAACAGAGCCCCCACAGTCAAACTCTAAGTTTGGTGTTGGGAGGTTCCAACATTGCTCTGAGCACCTCTGAGGCTCCATGAGAGCCCTCTGTCAAGCTACTGACATTAAAGAAGCGCTTGTTGGGAGGCAACCCAATCTTATTATGTTTATCTATTCTCTTTTGTTATTTTATGTTTTCTGTAGGTTGATGATCATGAGAAGTCACAAAATCAATTGAAAAAGCAAAAACAGAAAGAAAAATAGCACACCCTGGAGGAAGATCCTGCTGGCATTTAAATGCCAGTAAGGCTAGCAGATGGGCGTTTAACGCCCAGTCTGGCACCATTCTAGGTGTTTAACGCCAGAAAGGGGCACCAGACTGGCGTTAAACGCCAGAGAAGGGCAAGAACTTGGCGTTAAACGCCATAAATGGGCACCAGCCCGGCGTTTAACGCCAGAATTGGCACAAAGGGCATTTTTTGCTCACCACTTGGTGCAGGGATGAATTTTCCTTGACACCTCAGGATCTGTGGACCCCACAGGATCCCCACCTACCCCACCACCCTCTCTCTTCTTCACCCATTCACCAATCACCTCAACACCTCTTCCCCAAAAATCCTTCACCTATCAAATCCCATCTTTCTCTTCACCACTCACATCCATCCTTCATAAAACCCCACCCACCTCACCATTCAAATTCAAAACACTTTCCCTCCCAAACCCACCCTCCCATAACCGAAACCTAACCCTCCCCCCACCCCTATATAAACCCATCTTCACTCCTTCATTTTCACACAACCTAAACGCTCTTTCTCCCCCTTTTTGGCCGAACCACAAAGCCATCTCCATCTCCTCTATTTCTTCTTTTTCTACTCTCTTCTTTCTTCTTTTGCTCGAGGACGAGCAAACCTTTTAAGTTTGGTGTGGTAAAAGCATTGCTTTTTGTTTTTTCATAACCATTTATGGCATCCAAGGCCGGAGAAACCTCTAGAAAGAGGAAAGGGAAAGCAAAAGCTTCCACCTCCGAGTCATGGGAGATGGAAAGATTCATCTCAAGGGTGCATCAAGACCACTTCTATGAAGTTGTGGCCTTGAAGAAGGTGATCCCCGAGGTCCCTTTCAAACTCAAAAAGAGTGAATATCCGGAGATCCGACATGAGATCCGAAGAAGAGGTTGGGAAGTTCTTACCAACCCCATTCAAAAAGTCGGAATCTTAATGGTTCAAGAGTTCTATGCCAATGCATGGATCACCAAGAACCATGATCAAAGTGTGAACCCGGATCCAAAGAATTGGCTTACTATGGTTCGGGGGAAATACTTGGATTTTAGTCCGGAAAATGTAAGGTTGGCATTCAACTTGCCCATGATGCAAGGAGATGAACACCCTTACACTAGAAGGGTCAACTTTGATCAAAGGTTGGACCAAGTCCTCACAATCATATTTGAAGAGGGCGCCCAATGGAAGAGAGATTCAAGAGGAAAGCTGGTTCAATTGAGAAGGCATGACCTCAAGCCTGTGGCTAGGGGATGGTTAGAGTTTATCCAACGCTCAATCATTCCCACTAGCAACCGGTCCGAAGTTACTATAGACCGGGCTATCATGATTCATAGCATCATGATTGGAGAAGAAATAGAAGTTCATGAGGTGATATCCCAAAAACTTTATAAGGTGGCAGACAAGTCCTCTACCTTGGCAAGGTTAGCCTTTCCTCATCTCATTTGTCACCTCTGTTATTCAGTTGGAGTTGACATAGAGGGAGACATCCCCATTGATGAGGACAAGCCCATTACTAAGAAGAGGATGGAGCAAACAAGAGACCCCTCTCATCATCAAATCCCTGAGATGCCTCAAGGGATGCACTTTCCTCCACAAAACTATTGGGAGCAACTAAACACCTTCCTAGGAGAATTGAGTTCCAACATGGGACAACTAAGGGTGGAGCATCAAGAACATTACATCCTCCTCCATGAAATTAGAGAAGATCAAAGAATCATGAGAGATGAGCAACAAAGACAAGGAAGAGACATTGAGGAGCTCAAGCACTCCATAGGATCTTCAAGAGGAAGAACAAGCCGCCATCACTAAGGTGGACCCGTTCTTTAATTTCCTTGTTCTTTATTTTTCTGTTTTTCGAAAATTATGCTTATGTTTATCTATGTTTGTGTCTTGTGATCATTAGTGTCTTAGTGTCTATGCCTTAAAGTTATGAATGTCCTATGAATCCATCACCTTTCTTAAATGAAAAATGTTCTTAATTGAAAAAGAGAAGAATTGCATGAATTTTGAATTTTATAACAGTTTAATTATTTTGATGTGGTGGCAATACGTTTGTTTTCTGAATGTATGCTTAAACAGTGCATATATATCTTGAATTTGTGATTCATGAATGTTGGCTCTTGAAAGAATGATGAAAAAGGAGACATGTTACTGAGGATCTGAAAAATCATAAAAATGATTCTTGAAGCAAGAAAAAGCAGTGAATACAAAAAAAAAAGAAAGAATGAGAAAAACAAAAAAAAAGAGAGAAAGAGAAAAAGAAAGAAAAAGAAAGAAATAAAGTTGTGATCCAAGGCAAAAAGAGTGTGCTTAAGAACCCTAGACACCTCTAATTGGGGACTCTAGCAAAGCTGAGTCACAATCTGAAAAGGTTCACCCAATTATGTGTCTGTGGCATGCATGTATCCGGTGATAATACTGGAAGACAGAGTGCTTTGGGCCACGGCCAAGACTCAATAAGTAGCTGTGTTTAAGAATCATCATACTTAACTAGGAGAATCAATGACACTATCTGGATTCTGAGTTCCTAAAGAAGCCAATCATTCTGAATTTCAAAGGATAGAGTGAGATGCCAAAACTATTCAGAGGCAAAAAGCTAAAAGCCCCGCTCATCTAATTAATACTGATCTTCATAGATGTTTTTGGAATTCATTGCATATTCTCTTCTTTTTATCTTATTTGATTTTCATTTGCTTGAGGACAAGCAACAATTTAAGTTTGGTGTTGTGATGAGCGGATAATTTGTATGCTTTTTGGCATTGTTTTTTGTATGTTTTTAGTATGATCTAGTTAGTTTTTAGTATATTTTTATTAGTTTTTAGTAAAAATTCACTTTTCTGGACTTTACTATGAGTTTGTGTGTTTTTCTGTGATTTCAGGTATGTTCTGGCTGAAATTGAGGGACCTGAGCAAAAATCTGATTCAGAGACTAAAAAGGACTGCAGATGCTGTTGGATTCTGACCTCCCTGCACTCGAAGTGGATTTTCTGAAGCTACAGAAGCCCAATTGGCGCGCTCTCAACGGCGTTGGAAAGTAGACATCCTGGGCTTTCCAGAAATATATGATAGTCCATACTTTACTCAAGATTTGATGGCCCAAACCGGCGTTCAAAGTCACCTTCAGAATTCCCAGCGTTAAACACCGGAACTGGCACAAGGATGGGAGTTAAACGCCCAAACTGGCACCAAAGCTGGCGTTTAACTCCAAGAAGAGTCTCTACACGAAAATACTTCAATGCTCAGCCCAAGCACACACCATGTGGGCCTGGAAGTGGATTTTTATGTCATTTACTCATCTCTGTAAACCCTAGGCTACTAGTTCTCTATAAGTAGGACCTTTTACTATTGTATTTTCATCTTTGGACATCTAGTTCTTAGATCAGATCTTGGTTCTTCTGGTTCCCTCTCTGGGGCCAAAACCAATGATCACTTCTGTTCTTATGTATTTTCAACGGTGGAGTTTCTACACACCATAGATTAAGGTGTGGAGCTCTGCTGTACCTCGAGTATTAATGCAATTACTATTGTTCTTCTATTCAATTCCGCTTGTTCTTGTTCTAAGATATCACTTGTTCTTCAACTTGATGAATGTGATGATCCGTGACACTCATCATCATTCTCACCTATGAACGTGTGCCTGACAACCACCTCCGTTCTACCTTAGATTGGGTGGATATCTCTTGGATTCTTTAACCGGAATCTTCGTGGTATAAGCTAGAATTGATGGCAGCATTCAAGAGAATCCGGAAGGTCTAAACCTTGTCTGTGGTATTCTGAGTAGGATTCAATGATTGAATGACTGTGACGAGCTTTAAACTTCTGAAGGCTGGGCGTTAGTGACAGACACAAAAGAATCACTGGATTCTATTCCGACCTGATTGAGAACCGACAGATGAATAGCCGTGCCGTAACAGGGTGCGTTGAAAATTTTCACTGAGAGGATGGGAGGTAGCCACTGACAATGGTGAAACCCTTGCATACAGCTTGCCATGGAAAGGAGTAAGAAGGATTGGATGAAGACAGTAGGAAAGCAGAGAGACGGAAGGAACACAGCATCTCCATACGCTTATCTGAAATTCCCACCAATGAATTGCATAAGTATCTCTATCTTTATCTTTATGTTTTATTCATCATTCATAACCATTTGAGTTTGCCTGACTAGATTTACAAGGTGACCATAGCTTGCTTCATACCAACAATCTCTGTGGGATCGACCCTTACTCGCGTAAGGTTTATTACGTGGATGACCCAGTACACTTGCTGGTTAGTTGTGCGAAGTTGTGTTTATGCCATGGTATTGAACACCAAGCTTTTGGATTCATCACCGGGGATTAATTGAGTTTTGAAAAGTATTGATCACAATTTCGTGCACCACCTGTCATGCTTTCTTCATTTCAAGCTTGGCGTGCCACGCCTCACACTCCAAGTGGCACGCCTTCCTCTATCACATCCCTAGCGTGCCACGCCTTCGAGCCAAAGTGGCACGACCAGGGCATTTTAATTGACCCAAGTATCCTGGCGTGCCACGCCTTCGAGCCAATGTGGCACGCCCAGGCCATTTTAATTGACCCAAGTACCCTAGCATGCCATGCCTTCGAGCCAAAGTGGCACGCCCAGGCCATTTTAAATGACCCAAGTACTATGGCGTGCCACGCCTTCAAGCCAAAGTGGCACGCCCAGGCCATTTTTCACATCTTCATGCTTCTGGAAACTTGTACCAGCGTGGCACGCCCAGGGTCTGGCGTGCCACGCCCCTCTAAATGCTTCATCCTCTTGCTGGCGTGCCACGCCTCATCATCCAAGTTGCACGCCCAGTTCTTTTGGCGCTTTATCTCCTCATATGGAAAACACTACCAGCGTGCCATGCCATGAGACTGGTGTGCCACATCCTTCACTTGCCTTGGTTCCAAAGGTTGGCGCCGCGCCTGGACGTTCAAGTGGCACGCCAAAGTGGGATGATTGAGCTGGCGTGCCACGCCTTCGTTACCAAGTGGCACGCCCAGCTTTATTTGGCCTCCTTCAGTACTGGCGTGCCACACCTGATCATTCAAGTGGCACGCCTTAGTGAGGCTTCTTGAGCTGGCGTGCCACGCCTTCGACACCAAGTGGCACGCCCAGCTTTTTACTTTGCCTTTTTGTTCATTGGCGTGCTACGCCTAGTTGCTCAAGTGGCACGCCCAGACCTCATTAGCCTTCAACCCCTTCTCTGGATTTTTGTACCAGTGTGCGACACCATGTAGCTCAAGTGGCACGCCCGTTCAATTGTGGCTCTCTTAGGCTTGGCGTGCCACGCCTTGATCCTCAAGTGGCACGACCAAGTGAATTCTGGAGCTGGCATGCCACGCCCTAGTGATGACTCTTCTAGGTGATTAGTTGGTGTGCCACGCCCAGCTTCTGGCGTGCCATGCCTCTTTGATGGTCTTCATTGTTGCTCTATGGAATGTTGTACCAGTGTGCCACGCCCAGCTTCTGGCGTGCCACGCCAACACATTTTTTTGTGACGTTTGTTCTACGTGGCACGCCTGCTTCACACGCCCACTTGTTTAGTTGTTTCCTTCCCATTTTTTATATATTTTTCACCTAAAATTCAACACAAACTCATTTCAAAGCAATGTACTATGATATTCATCAATTAAGGCATGAATTGCAATGATCAAATGAGATTATGCCTCTTTTATAGTCCTTTTTATGCAAGAAAAAGGGTAGATGATGTAAGTCATCACAATATATGAACTATTATATATTGCTGGAAAGTTCAAGATGTCTACTTTCCAACGCAATTGAGAATGCACCTATTAGGCTTCTGTAGCTCCAAAAAATCCATTTTGAGTGTAGGGAGGTCAGAATCCAATAGCATCTGCACTTCTTTTTTAGCCTTTGAATCAGATTTTTGCTCAGGTCCCTCAATTTCAACCAGAAAATACTTGAAATCACAGAAAAACACATAAAATCATAGTAAAGTCGAGAAATGTGATTTTTGCATAGAAACTAATAATTATATACTAAAAAATAACTAAATCATACTAAAAACTACCTAAAAACAATGCCAAAAAGCGTATAAATTATTCGCTTATCAGCATCTCCTTGTCAAATCCTTAAATCTCTCCCAGGCTTCATAAATGGTCTCTCCATCTAGCTGTCTGAACATCTGCACTTCAGTTCTCAACATGTTTACCTTTTGTGGAGGATAGAACCTTGTCAAAATTCTATTTACCACATCCTCCCAAGTTGTCAAGCTTTCCTTCGAAAATGATTCTAGCCATTTTAATGCTTTGTCCCTCAAAGAAAATGGAAATAGTAACAATCTATAGGTGTCAAGATGAATACCATTAGACTTAACCGTGCCATATATCCTTTGGAATTTAGTGAGATGCTCATTTGGATCCTCTTGTGCACTTCCTCCATAAGAACAGTTGTTTTGCACAAGAGTTATGAGCTGAGGCTTCAATTCAAAGTTATTAGCATGGATAGTTGGCCTCTGAATGCTGCTACCACAGTTTCCTAGGTTTGGATTGATGTATGATCCAAGAACTCTCCTCTCTTGTCCAGCAGGGTTAGCTCCACCTCTTCTGACATTATTGTTCACCTCTTCTTCATGATGGTTTTCCATATTATCCTCCATGGTTATATCAAAGTATTCCTCGTCTTCTTCTGCACCAACAACCCTTTTTTCTTTTGCTTCCCTCCTTAATCTCAGGAAGGTTCTTTCTGGTTCACTATCAAAGGAAGTTGAAATTTCCTTTCTCCTACCTGTAATACAATGAACAAGTACAAAAAGAAAACAGCAAGTGAGAGGTTACTAAAACAGAGTATAGTTAGCTTGGTTAGAGCAATTTATCAAATAGTTAGTAGGTTAGCTTGCTGGAAGGTAAAGCAATAAAGAGAAATTCAAAAGAAATGACTAAAAATTGCAGAAAACTAAATGAACAACTAAAATTGAAATTCCAGTAGCAAAAGAAAAGAAAAATGCTCAATCTAGTTATCCTTCAATTTGATAATTGTCAATACAAAACCAATCCCTGGCAACGGCGCCATAAACTTGATATGCTGAAATTTGCCTCTCAACAATTTCCTTCCGGCAAGTGCACCAGATTGTCGTCAAGTAAAAACTCACTGTAGAGTGAGGTCGAATCCCACAGGGATTGGTAGATCGAGCAATTATAACTGAAGAATTATGCTAGTTGAGCGAAATCAGAATAAAATTGGTTTGCAGAATGTAAATTGGCGGGAAACTTAAATTGCAAGAAATTAAAGGAACAGAAAATTAAATTGCAGGGAATTAAAGTGACAAAATCTTAAATTGCTGGAAATTAAATGGGATCGAGGAATTAGCATGAAATTAAAGAGCAGAAAGTAAATAGAATGGGTAGATTAGAGATGGGGAATTCATTGGGATCAGGAAATGTATAATTCTCCGGATCAAATTGATTTTCATTTCTTTTGCAATCAATGCATTCATTGATCTCCTTGACAATCTTAGATGATTGGATACCAATTCCTTGGTTAATCAATTGCCCAATTCCTTGATTTAAGTGTTCATGGGAAGAGATGAAGTTTGGTCACCGATTATACCACACAAATTCATAGATCAAAATGTTGGTAGGATTACATTTCACTATATCCATCCAAGTCCAATCTAATCCAACGTGAGAAAGCATTTCTAGCATGATCTCCTCATTCCTCTTCCAAGATTCTGAGGAGATCCAATTATGAATAGCTTCTTTCCCAATATAACTATCCAATTGGATGAAGAACGAAAGCTTTCTAGCAAAATCAAGAGAAAAGAAAGAAGAAAATTAATGAAAACTAATATTGATCCATTGAATTACACAGAGCTCCTTAACCCAATGAAAGGGGTTCAGTTGTTCATAGCTCTCAAAATAGAAATTACAATTGAAAGAGACATTCTGAATTCCAAAATGCAGTAAGTAAGGAAAGCTAAAAGAAAAAATGGAAAAAAGGTAAAAAGGTAAAAAGGTCCTTTCTACTTTAAATTCTAAGCTATTTATACAGTTTCTTCTATTGATCTTCAAGCCTTGAATTGGACTTTTGGCCTTGATGGAATTGGGTTGATGATGGCTCCAATTGGTTTATCTTTTGTGTTGAGAAGAGATCTGCTTGAAATTTGGAATCCTGATGCTTCACGTTTGAGTCAACATTTGAGGGCCAATGTTGACTCAAACGCCATTTCAAACAAACCAGCAAAAAACCAAAAAGCTTATTGTCATTGGCATTTGACTCTACAATGGAGGGCCAACATCAGTTAACCCACGTGTACGTGTACCTTGCGCTTCTGCGCAAAGGGTCAAAAATGTTCATCCACACGTACGCGTGCTTCACACGTGCACGTGCATGGGGGGACGTTGGCTTCAGCATTAGACCCCCAACATTCCCTCCAATGTTGGCGATTTCACGCGTACGCGTACTCTACGCTTGCGCGTGCATTGGTTTTTTTTCATCCATGTGTACGCGTCACTAATGCGTACACATCGATTCACAATTTTCAAATCTGAATTTTGGGCTGAGCATCGTGGATGTTGGAGGCTAGCGTTTGAGGTAATGTTGGACTCCCAACGTTCAATTTTTGACGCGTACGCATGACCATTGCGTACGCGTGGATGGTAATTTTTGCCATTCCACACGTGCGCGTGATGCACGCTTGCGTGCGGATAACTATTTTTGCTTTTTTCACGCGTACGCGTCACTCAAAATTCACATAGCTCCAAAATTGAATTTTCATCACCACGTTGGGGGTAACGTTGGACCCCCAATGCTACCTCCAACATGAGCATCAGCCATGTTTACAGAGAGGTGCTCTGTTTCACTTCTAACGTTTGAGGCAACGTTGATGGTCAAACTTGGCCACCAACGTTGCTTCCTCTTCATCCTTTCCATGCTCTTTCTTCAACCTTCCTCCATGCCTTCCTTCACCTATCATCAACCAATAAATGCATCAAAGCTTTGCTAAAATCATCAGAATTCTTATCATTATTAGCATACAAGTAATCATAGCATAAATCATCGTGAAATTGCATCAAATTACTCATGGTTGAATGATAAACTCCAATTTTGTGGTTTATCTTGTGTTTAATTTGGGGGTTTTTGTCAATATTTTTCGCACTTATTCACAAGAAATGCATGGTTTTGTGTTCACTTCCTAATATTGCTCCATGATAGAAAACATGCTTATTTTGCCTTAGAATTGCTATATTTTGATCATCTTTATTGCCATTCGATGCCGTGACGTATTTGTTGAGTGATTTCAGAATTAATAGGGTAAGAATGGCCTAGAAGAGAGAAAGAAAGCATGCACAAGAGGAAGGAACATGAAGATTTGGATTTTGGAAACTGCAGCATCGACGCGCACGCGTGGATGAGGATAGCTGGAAGCGGCGCGCAAGGATGGACACATCCGCGCAACCCAGAGAATTCCAACTGACGCGCACGCACACTTGGCGCGCACGCGTGGATCACAAAAGCAATCGGCACGCACGCGCGGGAAGCTGCACGTGACCTCATTAAAGGAAATCGTGCTTGGCGATTTCTAAGGCTCATTAGGCACAATTTCAAGTTGTTTCTGCATGAAAAAAGACCTAAAGATGCTAGGGAGAAAGTGGGATCAATCATTTTTACACTAAGACACATTTTCTAGTTTTTTTGGGTTCTTTGTTCTTCTAGAGAGAGAAACCCTTGTTCTACTCTAGATCTAGCTTTAATTTGATATTCCCTTGTTAAATCTGAATTGGATCTTGTTAATTACTAGTTTTGATTATTTAATTTGAATTCCTTAGTATAATTTTGCTTAGATCTTGTGTTAGTTTATGGATTCTTGTAAATTGTCACTTTATACCCATTGCATGAATGTTGTGAATCTTGACTTGTTGATGTTACATTGATGATTTCTATGATTAATTGTGTTGTTTGAGTGATTGTAAGTTGATATTTGTTAGTGGGTATTTGTTAATTTCAATTCAGTTGCAATTTGAACATGTCTTTTGTTAATGCTTACCATGTGTTTGATGAATTATTTACCTTGATTATGGAGTAGTTCATTTTACTCTTGGCTTAGGCCAAGGGAATTAGGTAAACTTGAGTCATTGGGTCTAATGGATTTGATGATTTGGGAACCCTTAGTGGTCAGTTTGATAGCCATTGACACTAGCCTACTACTAGGTTAATTAGTAGTGAGGTTAGACCTTATGGGTGGATGTTGACCAAACCATTTAACATACTTCAAGTATAGAAGTAGACTTCATGGGTTTGGTTCCTCATAATTGTCAAGATATGGTTATTAGACAAGAATAGTGACCCCAATTCCCATGCCTAGCCAAGAGTTGCTTTTATTATTCATATTTGAAAACCCAAATTCTTTATTGTCTTGCTTTAGTTGTAGCTATTGTCTAGTTGAGAGTAGTTGAATGTTGTCTTCTTAGTTGAAATTGCTCACATCTTGCTTAGTTATTTGAATTAGTTTTTTGCACTTTAAGATTACTTGTTTGCTAATATTCCTAGTCTACTTTCTCGCTCATGACTTACAACCCCGGATTTCTAGCCAATGTTGAAGCACATGTTTGCCCATTCCTTGTGAGACAACCTGAGGTTTGAATACTTCGGTTATTTTATTGGGGTTGAACTTGTGACAACCAATTCCTTTCTAAATTTGATCATCGAGGATTGTTGTTGGTAGAGCTATACTTGCAACGTAACTTTATTGAGAAATTCTCTTTCGACATAGTCCACGGGTGTCCATCAAATTTTTGGCGCCGTTGCCGGGGAATGGTTGCAACATATGCCTTGATATTGGTTATGTGAATATGTGAATATTGTAGATAGTTTGTTTGCTTCCAATACTTTGCTATAGTTTAGCTTCTTTTATTTTTGTGCTTTGACTCTCAAGTTTGATGACTCGGTCTCAACCGAATTCTAGCTTAGCCGATTTTGATCCCGAGATTGAAAGAACTTTGTTACACACTCGGCAAGCTAGACGGCGGTTGGACTATACGGCTAGTACTTCGGCCTCTCTTGAGGAACATACCGAATCACTAGACGGTACCGAGAGTGACTTGGAGTCCGCTACTTCATATTCTTCTGTTGGCATTACTAATACATCTTTGCATCCTACAGGTGAACCATACATGGCGAAGCCACGCCGGATCACTTTACATGAGCAAGGAGCTCCGGATATTGTACTTCAACCATTGCAAGCAAGGTATCCTAACCTTGATCCAAACTTTGAATTGAAGAGTAGTTTGATAAATCTACTACCTAAGTATCATGGGTTGCCGGGTCAAGATCCCATCTGATATCTAAAGGATTTTCAAGTTGCTTGTTCTACGGCTCGAAGGCATGGAGCTGATGAGGTGGCTATCATGGTTTTTGCCTTCCCTTTCTCTCTTGAAGTGCAAGCAAAGACATGGTTTTATTCGCTACCAGATGAGATTGCTACCAATTGGGATTTCTTGAGAAGAGAGTTTCTAGGTAAATTCTTCCCACCGGAGAAGACCGACTACATCCGGAAGGAGATTTCGGGTATAATGCAAAGAGACCAAGAGAGTTTGTACGAGTATTGGTCTCAGTTTAAGAGGATATTGGAATCTTGTCCACACCATGGAATGAACACTCACTTGCTCATTAGCTACTTCACCAGATGTCTTTGTGTGGAAGATAGAAGATTGCTCACCGCTTCTAACGGTGGTTCTCTTTCGAAAAACAAGATGGAGGGAGAAGCTTGGAGTTTGATAAAGGATGTTGCCGAAGCTACACAACATACAAGGGTGAGAAGTAACCCTCTCAAGGGTGTGGTAGAACCATCCCCTTCCTAATCAAGCCTAATGAAAGCACTTGGGGATATGACCAACATCCTCACGGAAATACAAAAGGATCAAAAGGAATTCTACTCCATCCAAGCCGTCCAAGCTCCACCTCCAGTTTCTCAACTTGAAAGCCCTCCTAGGATTTGTGGTTTGTGCTCTAGCACTACACATTACACTGATCAATGCCATCAAATTCAAGAGGAACATGCCCTTGTAGTGGCCAATGTGAATTACAACAACCGTCTGACAAACCCCATTTGTAGGGTTTATCTTGTATTGAATTTAGGGGATTTTATCACCTTTTACCCACATTTATTCAATGAAATAGCATGGTTTTGTATATTCTCCTTTAATTGTGCTTAAGAGTGAAAACATGCTTTTTAGGACTTAAAATAGCTAAATCTAATTCTCCTTGATTCCATTAGATGCCTTGATATGTTTGTTAAGTGATTTCAGATTTAGGAGGCAAAGATTGGATCAAGGGAATGAAGAAAGAAAGCATGAAAAGTTGGAGAACTCATGAAGAAATGAAAGAACCGGAAAGCTGTCAAGCCGACCTCTTCGCACTTAATTGACCATAACTTGAGCTACAGAGGTCCAAATGATGCGGTTCCAGTTGGGTTGGAAAGCTAACATCCGGGGCTTCAAAATGATATAAATTTTGCCACATGTTGCTTCGCGTTCAGGGGCGCGCACGCGCACTTTGCGCGCGCGCGCCGATTCTGTCCTTGCCCACTTTAATGAAATCGTCCCCAGCGGTTTTAGGAGCCATGTGGGCCCAATCCAACTCATTTCTGATGCTATTTAAGTCAAGTATTGAAGGGAAATCAATATACTTTTAGATACTTTTGATCATTAGCTTAGTTTTAGGAGTTAGAGTTAGTTTTAGAGAGGGAAGCTCTCACTTCTCTCTAGGATTAGGAATTAGGGTTAGATTAGGATCTCATAGTTCTAGGTTCAATTCAAGTCTCCTTCTACTTCTACCTTCAATTGATGATTGCCACACTTTGGTTCTTCTTTCTATCCCTATCCTCTTGTTGTAATTTCTCTTATTTTGTTTCTAGGTTTTGTAATTGAGATATTCTTGTTCTTTTGTTTTCTTCTAATAATGCAATTTGAGATAATTCATGTGATTGTGATATTGTTGATTGTTGTTTTGTTAATTCTTTGTAATTGTTGGTTGTTAATCCCTTTTATTCTCACAAATAAAAATGCTTTCCTTCATTACCCTCCAAGTGTTTGATGAAATGCTTGAGAGGATGTTAGAGTAGGATTTTATGTTCTTGGCTTGAGAAGGTAACTTAGGATTTCTTGAGTCACTAGTGTCCAATTGATTGCTAGTTGATAGCCATTAACTCTAGCCTTCATTAATCCAATTAGTGGAAAGCTAGGACTTATGGACTAGGATTGATATAACTCACTTGACTTTCCTTTGTTAATTGATTTAAGGATGACTAAGTGGGATTAATCCTTGCAACTACCATACTTGTGGCTAGTGATAATGATGAAGACCCTTGACAACCAAATCTTGCCAAGACCATTTTGTTAATAAAGTTTTCTTACCATTTACTATTCATGTTTCTCATCTAAAACCCCAAATATAACTCACAACCAATAACAAGACACTTTATTGTAAATCCTAGGGAGAACGACCCGAGGTTTAAATACTTCGGTTTATAGATTTTAGGGGTTTGTACTTGTGACAAACAAATTTTTGTATGAGAGGATTATTGTTGGTTTAGAGACTATACTTCAACGAGATTTCATTTGTAAAATTCTAAACCGTCAAAAATCCGATCGTCAAAATGGCGCCGTTGCCGGGGATTTGCAATGGTGTTATGTTATTGGTTATTGTACATATGTGAATAGTGTAAATAGCTTGTCTTTTGCTTGTTTACTAGATTTTGTTAGTTTTATTTTGTTTTTCCACAATGAGTTCTCACTTTGGCTATGAGTTTGGCTCTAATTGTGTTGTAGGGAATGTGAACTTCAATGCTAACATGTACCAAGGATGGAACACTCCAAGATGGGAGGAGCCTCAAGGAATTGATCACTCCCATTGGCATCAACCTCCGGACACTTATAGGTATAATTCTCATCCTAATGCATGTCAATTCAATGGTTATGGTGACTCCTTTTATGACAATCAACCACCACCATATACCTATGAATCTTATCCTCAACATGATGCTCAACCATACTCACAAGCCCCATATCACCAAAACCCTCCATATGACCCCAATCCTTATCCACCATACCCACCACCTTATGAGCCATATGAACCATACATGGAACCACCACCATTCCAACACAATTACTCTCAAGAACCACCTTTCTACTATAAACCCTCTCTCCAAAATAATGAACCCTCTTATCCACCCCAAGCCCCAATAGATGACTCTCTCACATTGCTACTTCAAGGACAAGCGGATATGCAAAGGAACACCCTAGAGTTTGTGACTAACTTGACCGAGGTAGTGTCTACCTTAGCCTACAAATTTTTGAACACTCAAGGTGCTTCCGTGGCCACATGTGAAGAATCCATTGAAGATCATAGCATGAAGGAGAGAGTGGAAAACCCGGTGAAAAATGAGGGAGGCTATTTTGTATTAGAGCAATTGGAGGAGCCTATGGTTATTGAAGAAAAGGAAGAAGTGGTTGAAGATTTAGGAGACGTTGAGAGTCCATGGGAATGTAGCATCATGGAAAACTCTTCCAAGAAGCTTGACATTGATGTTGAGGAGGGTGCGCAACCTCCAAAGCACATCATGGTTGAAGACTTTGAAGAGGTTGATCAAGAGATGGACTCAATTATGGATGAATTTCTATCTACAATCGAATCCTCTCCCATTGGACATAAAGTTGAAACTATAAAAGAGTGTGCACAACCTCCCAAGGATAACGAAATTGGCACGGTGTATATTGAAATTGAAGAATATGAAGAGGTTGATCAAGAGATGAATTCATTCATCAATGAATTCCTATCCAAAATTGAATCACCTCCCATTGGGCAAGATGAAGTTCTTGAAGACAACACCAAGCCATGTGGAAAAAGGGCAAAGGTTGAAATTGAAGAAGCTTGTGAAGAGGTGGAAACAATCAAAGAGGAGCACAAGGAAGTGGACCTCGCATTGTCTAAGTGTGGGGAAGCCGTCCTTCCCAAGCCACCATCACCTAACATAACATTCAAGTGGGTAAAATTTCTATCCCTAAGCTTCACTTTCTCACTTGAATTTGGGTTGATTGAAAATGATGGTCAACTTAGAGCTCTTTGTGGAGTTAAGAGTAAGAGGGAGTGGTGTAATGGTTGGAAAAGGAACGTTAGGCTCATTAAGGTTAAACCCTCAAGGCATAAACACTATGGTTGGAGGAATGCTAAATTGTATGGGTCTAGAAGGAGAATTTGGTGCATAAAGGAGAATTCTATATGCCTACCACCCAAGTTGAATCATGATGATCAACTAGAAGTTGGGTGTGAAAATAAGATATGGGATCCCGGATCGAAGCATGTCAACCAACTAAGGGAGCTCATTTCTTGGGTAGAACTTTGCCCAAGGATGGTGAATTTGGTTGGAATTTCTGTCAACCATTTGAAGAACAATGATCCTTGGAGATTCAAGGATGAGTACAAACATAAGCCACCATGACAATAAGCTTCTCAAATGTCCAACTTAAGGACTTAAACTAAAAGTGCTAGGTGGGAGACACCCCACCATGGTAAACTCTTTCCATCCTCTTTTAGTTTTGTTTAATAAGTGATTTGAGTTGCCATTGTAGGTAGATTTTCATTTCATATTGATTTGTTGGTAAAGATTGGTTGTTAGTATGTTGTATTCATTAGTATTAGATGAATAAATCCTAAAATCAAATTGCATTTTTGTGAATTGTTTGATATTTGATTGAATAAAGAAGAGTTTTGGACATTATAGGGAGCTCTTGGGCATTTTTTCTGCTTTTTGGGCAAAAAAAAAAAAAGGCCATGTGCGCGTAAGCACGCTGTGCGCGCGCGCGCACATTGCACTTCTGCAACTTCTGGTACAAAAACCAGAGAGTTGTGCCCGCGTTGTGCCCGCATTGTGCTGGGAGCCCAACCTCATCCACGCGTAAGCGTGCTGTGCGCGCGCGCGCGGATTGTCCCAACCCCATCCACGCGTAAGCGCGCTGTGCGCGCGCGCGCGGATTTGCACCCTGCTTTTCTCTCTCCTCCTTTCTCCTTCTTTCCTCTTCTCTTCTTCTTTCTTTCTCATTTTTTTTCTTCCTCTCTTGCAAGATTTTTTTTCTTTCTCTTTTCTCTTTTAATAAAAATAAAAAAAATAAAAAAAAAAGAAAAAATTTTTAATAATAAAAAAAATAATAATAAATAAATAAATAAAATACTAAAAATATAAAAAAAAATTAAAAATATAAAAAAAAATAATTTTTTTCTCTTCTTCCATTTTCTTTTGTCTATTACATTTGCATACTTTTATTCTTTGCATTCTAATTTTGATTCTATAATTTGTTCTCATTTTATTCTCTAAATTTCTCATTTTAATAATGGTGTTGAATTCTCTCACTCAATTGTTGAGAATTTCTTGCATTTGTTTTGGTGCTTCATGACTTGTTACATTAATTGCAATATTTGTCAACACACAAGATTATTGCGTTAGTCCTTCCTAATTCATTACCCTTTGTTTTTTTCTTGTACCGCTTCATCATTGAGTTAGGATAGAATTAAATGCTTTCATGCATATCACTAATCTTGTTTGTGTCAATCCTTTTTTGATCTTGATGCTCCATATACTCTCCATGCTTTAACTTTACTCTTGCATCAAGTATTAGTTGATATGCCCTTTGCTTAAATTGTTTTCTTACTCACATGTTGTAGCTACCATGTAGTAGGGAATCATACTCTTATTTGGCATTAGCCCCCGCCTATGTTCTAATTGCTTTGATGTCTTTGTTATAGGCTTAATTTTCTTTCCTTATCTCTCCTTCTAGGTTGGCCACCAAGAAGGAAAGGAAAAGGAAAGCTTCTAAATGGGGCAACAAACAAGTCATCCGCACAACCTTTTGAAGGAGCTCATCAATTATAGCAACCCATCCACCTTGCTCTTCTTTGCATGCACCGAGGACGGTGCAATCTTCAAGTGTGGGGAGGTCGTCCGACCGATCTCCATGGGTACCAATTTCCTTTTCAACACCAAATTTTTATTTTCTTTGCTAGAGTAGCTATTGCATTGCATGAATAGGTTGCATGTTAGTTAGAATTTGTACATATTTTTACCACTTCTTTCTTATGAGGACTACTTGGTTAGGGTGATGATTTTCTTTCCAAGGAACTGTTTTAGGGCACCCTACCAATTTGAAAAAAAAAAAAGAAAATTTGTGGAACTTGCTTGAAAGAATTTATTTCGGAATATGGTTTTGAGCTAAGAACACAAGCAAGTGAGTTTTGAGCCTAATGGTGTGGTTACATCTTATAACCACTTATTCTTCCTTCTTGTGTGCATTATTCTCTTCCTATGATTGTAATCTTTGCTTTGTTTCATCCTTTATGTCCATTATTTTGTGTATACATGCATTTATATGATTGAGGTCATTATTTCATTAGCTCACTTACCCAAATAGCTCACCTTTTATCATCCATTGTTAGCCAATTTGAGCCTACGATTAATCCACTTGTTCTTAATTTTAGCACATTACAAGCCTTAAAGCGGAAAACAATAAATGTCCTTAATTTGGATCTTTGATTAGCTTAGGCTAGAGTGTGTGAGAATCATTCAAGTGTGGGAACCTAGGGACATTGGGTGAATAAAAGGGTAGTTTTGTATTTCTATTGAAAATATTGGGAATTGGGTACATACTCATGTATTAATTAAATGTATAGACTTTATGCATTGATGTTCGTGTGTATAGTTTGAAAGAAAAAAAATAAAAATGAAAAGAAAAAAAAAGAAATAAAAGTGAAAAGGAAAAAGAAAAGAAAAGAAAAGAAAAAAAATGTATATAGAAAAAGAAAGAAAAAAAAAGGCAATAAAGGGGACAAAATGCCCCAAAGTGAAGCTCAATAAGAATCAATGCATAAGTGTTGTGAAATGAAAAGAAAATGCATGAGTATGTGAAAAAGTGAGGAATGGGTAGTTAGATTAGTACTTAATTGTATAGGTCATCATATGGGTTAGGTGGGAAAGTTTAAGTTAATCAAAGATTCAAATCCTAAGTCCACTAGCCATATATGATCCTACCTTGACCCTAGCCCCATTACAACCTAAAGAAAAGACCTCATGATACATGCATGCATGCATTGAATAATTGTTGATTGTTAGATGAAAAACAAATTTTGGAAAGCATGATTAGGAGAGAATTGAGTGAATCAACCCCAAACACTTGAGCGACTAGAGTGCAAACACTTCCGGTGAGGGTTCGATGCTCAATTCCATGATTCCCGGCTTTCATAAGCGTTCTTCTTGCAAGTCTATGTGAACTTCATGTTTATACTTCAATTGGTAGGACTCATGAATCGTTATATGATCTTGGCCCTACTTGTGCATGTATGCCTTGGAGGAATGAATTATTTTTAACCAAGTAGGTACAACCATTTTGCATTTAGTTGCATTCATATAGATAGATGCAAATAGTTTATTCACATTGAATAAATGTTGATACCCTTTGTTTCTCTCTTGGCTTAAGCATGAGGACATGCTTGGTTTAAGTGTGGGGAGGTTGACAAACCCCATTTGTAGGGTTTATCTTGTATTGAATTTAGGGGATTTTATCACCTTTTACCCACATTTATTCAATGAAATAGCATGGTTTTGTATATTCTCCTTTAATTGTGCTTAAGAGTGAAAACATGCTTTTTAGGACTTAAAATAGCTAAATCTAATTCTCCTTGATTCCATTAGATGCCTTGATATGTTTGTTAAGTGATTTCAGATTTAGGAGGCAAAGATTGGATCAAGGGAATGAAGAAAGAAAGCATGAAAAGTTGGAGAACTCATGAAGAAATGAAAGAACCGGAAAGCTGTCAAGCCGACCTCTTCGCACTTAATTGACCATAACTTGAGCTACAGAGGTCCAAATGATGCGGTTCCAGTTGGGTTGGAAAGCTAACATCCGGGGCTTCAAAATGATATAAATTTTGCCACATGTTGCTTCGCGTTCAGGGGCGCGCACGCGCACTTTGCGCGCGTGGTGGACGAAATTGTGATCACATCAATATAGCATCAATATATTTATTGTAGGATTGTGGAACTTAGGATTTTTGGTATGAGTGGGCACAATTCCGTTCAACTGACCAGCAAGTGTACTGGGTCGTCCAAGTAATACCTTACGTGAGTAAGGGTCGAATCCACAGAGATTATTGGTTTGAAGCAATCAATATTTATTTTATTGATCTTAGTCAGGATGTTAATAGGATTATTTGGATTAAAAGTGAAATTATTGGAATTGATAAAAGAGGGAACAATGTTACTTTGATTTGCAGCACTAGGGAATATGTTGGAGTTTTGGAGATGCTTTGTCCTCTGATTTCAACTCTTCCTTGAGATCTTCTTCTAACACGCAGGTTCCTTCCATGGCAAGCTCTATGTAGGGTGTCACCGTTGTCAATGGCTACTTCCCATCCTCGCAGTGAAAACTATGCACGCACTCTGTCACAGTACGGCTAATCACCGGTTGGTTCCCGCTCCTACTGGAATAGAATCACTCTTTTGCGTCTGTCACTAACGCCCAGCAGGTTAAAGTTTGAAGCACGTCACAGTCATTCAATCCCGGAATCCTACTCGGAATACCACAGACAAGGTTTAGACTTTCCGGATTCTCATGAATGCCGCCATCAATCCGGCTTATACCACGAAGATTCTGTTGGGGAATCTAAGAGACATTCATTCAGTCTGATGTAGAACGGAGGTGGTTGTTAGGCACACGTTCATGGGTTGAGGAAGGTGATGAGTGTCACGGATCATCACCTTCTCCACAGTTAAGCGCGAATGAACATCTTAGATAAGAACAAGCGTGTTTGAATGGAAAACAAAGGAATTATATTAAATCATCGAGACGCTGCAGAGCTCCTCACCCCCAACAATGGGGTTTAGAGACTCATGCCGTCAAAGAGTATGTAATTCAGATCTGAAAATGTCATGAGGTACAAGAAATGTCTGTAAAAGTTGTTTAAATAGTAAACTAGTAACCTAGGTTTACAGAAAATGAATAAACTAAGATAATTGGTGCAGAAATCCACTTCTGGGGCCCACTTGGTGTGTGCTGGGGCTGAGATTAAAGCTTTCCACGTGTGAAGGCTGTTCCTGGCGTCAAACTCCAGGTTATGACGTGTTTTGGGCGTTCAACTCCGGATAATGACGTTTTTCTGGCGTTTAACTCCAGACAGCAGCATGAACTTGGCGTTTAACGCCAAGTTACATCGTCTATTCTTGCGCAAAGTATGGACTATTATATATTGCTGGAAAGCCCTGGATGTCTACTTTCCAACGCCGTTGAGAGAGCGCCAATTGGATTCCTGTATCTCCAGAAAATCCATTTCGAGTGCAGGGAGGTCAGGATCCAACAGCATCAGCAGTCCTTTTTCAGCCTAAGTCAGATTTTTGCTCAGCTCCCTCAATTTCAGCCAGAAAATACCTGAAATCACAGAAAAACACACAAACTCATAGTAAAGTCCAGAAATATGATTTTTGCCTAAAAACTAATAATATTCTACTAAAAATTAACTAAAACATGCTAAAATCTACATGAAATTACCCCCAAAAAGCGTATAAAATATCCGCTCATCACAACACCAAACTTAAAATGTTGCTTGTCCTCAAGCAACTAGATGAATAAAATAGGTTCTAACAGAAATAAAGAAATAATAATATTCTCGAGTTTTAAATGAAGCTCAGATTCTTTTTAGATGAGCGGGGCTTGTAGCTTTTTGTCTCTGAACAGTTTTGGCATCTCCCTGTATCTTTAAATTTTCAGAATGATTGGCATCCTTAGGAACTCAGAATTCAGATAGTATTGTTGATTCTCCTAGTGTAGTATGTTGATTCTTGAACACAGTCATTTTATGAGTCTTGGCTGTGGCCCTAAGCACCTTGTCTTCCAGTATTACCACCGGATACATAAATGCCACAGACACATAACTGGGTGAACCTTTTCAGATTGTGACTCAGCTTTGCTAGAGTCCCCAGTTAGTGGTGTCCAGAGCTCTTAAGCACACTCTTTAGCTTTGGATCACGACTTTAACCACTCAGTCTCAAACTTTTCACTTGGACCTTCATGACACAAGCACATGGTTAGGGACAGCTTGATTTAGCCGCTTAGGCCTGGATTTTATTTCCTTGGGCCCTCCTATCCATTGATGCTCAAAGCCTTGGATCCCTTTTTTTTTTTTTTTTCTTGGCTAGTGCCCATGGCTTGTGAATATTGTGTTATTTTTTTTTTTTTGAACTGCTTTTTCTTGCTTCAAGAATCAATTTCATGATTTTTCAGATCATCAACAATATTTTTCGTGTTCCTCATCCTTTCAGGAGCCAATATTCATCAAATTCAAAGTACAAATTATGCACTGTTCAAGCATTCATTCAGAGAACAAAAAGTATTGCCACCACATATAATTAATTATAAATTTTATTATTAAGAACTCAAAAAATATAAATTACTTCTTTATTCTAAATGAATCTACTACTTTATTCATGCCTAATGATGATGAGAAAAATAAATTATAGCTTAATTGGAAATAAAATCAAAATAGACATACTAATTACTACTACTACTATATAACTTCTAAGGTAAAATCCTATAATAATGCTATCACAGAGTTAAAGCTGGAATTAGAACTTAACAACCTGTATTTTGGGAAGTGGATGTTCCTCTAGTCTGTGGGGTGCCTTCAGGAATTAATTTCTGACGCTTCAGCTCCCTTAAGTTCACATCCTTGCTCTTCCTGTTCTCTTAGGTGCCATGATCTTAATGAGTTTTAGCTCAGTGATCATGGCAAATCACACCAAACTTAGAGGTTTGCTTGTCCTCAAGCAAAAGAAAGGAAAGGAGAGGAGTAGAAGGAAAGGCATTTTTCAAATAAAGATAAGATGAGTCGAAAAAGATATGAGAAGAAATTAAAAATATTTGAAAAAAAAAATTGGATTGGAAAAAGATTTATGTTTATGAATTAAGATACATTTGATATTTTTGAAAAAAAGGATTTTAGAAATTAGGGTTCTTAGAAAACCAATTTGATTTTGAAGGATGACATTTTGAAACATGTTTATGCAAGAAATCATGAATTGAAACATAAAAATTTAGAAAAATTATGGAGAAAAACGAATTTTTACCTCCTCCCCACCATCCTGGCGTTAAACGCCCAACTGCTGCATGGTTTGGGCGTTTAACGCCCAAATGCTGCTTCTTCTGGGCGTTCAACGCCCAGCTGATGCATCTTTCTGGCGTTTAACGCCCAGATGCTACCCTTACTGGCGTTAAACGCCCAGTGGGTGCTTCTCATGGGCGTTCAACGCCCAAATTGTTTCTTACTGGCTTTTTCACGCCAGTGAGCTTCCAATTTTCCTTGTAACTCTGTGACTTCAATCAATTGCTATTTCACCTTTTGAAGATACTCTAGCATCTACCTGTAAAACTAGATCAAATAAAATTATATTTTGTGAGTGGCTGGGTTGCCTCCCAGCAAGCGCTTCTTTAATGTCATTAGCTGGACTGAGTTTTAATCAAGTCTCAGTTTTGAGCATTCTTGCTCAAAATTGCCCTCAAGATAATGTTTGACTCTTTGTCCATTAACAATGAACTTTTTGTTAGAGTCATTATCCTGAAGCTCTATGTATCCATATGGTGATACGTTTGTAATGACATATGGACTTCTCCACCGGGATTTTAATTTCCCAGGGAATAATCTGAGCCTAGAATTGAATAGCAGAACTTTCTGCCCCGGATCAAAGACTCTGGATGACAATTTCTTATCATGCCATCTTTTCGCTTTCTCTTTGTAAATCTTTGCATTTTCGAAAGCATTGAGTCTAAATTCCTCTAGCTCTGATTCGAGACTCTCAGCCATATTGACCTCTCTTACCAGAGAGTCAATAATATCAACACTCATGCAGTCATTTGGGGTGTCTGGATGTTGCATGGCTTTAACAACATTCAGCCTGAACTCTTCCTCATTGACTCTCAAGGTTACTTCCCCTTTTTGGACATCAATGAGGGTTCGGCCAGTTGCTAGGAAAGGTCTTCCTAGAATGAGAGTTGCACTCTTGTGCTCCTCCATTTCCAGCACCACAAAGTCAGTAGGAAAGGCAAATGGCCCAACCTTGACTATCATGTCCTCAATCACGCCTGATGGGTATTTAATGGAGCCATCAGCAAGTTGAAGACATATCCTGGTTGGTTTGATTTCTTCAGTTAAACCAAGCCTTCTGTTAGTAGATGCAGGCATTATGTTGATACTTGCTCCAAGATCACATAAAGCTTGTTTGGTGCAAGTGCCCTCTAATGTGCATGGTATCATAAAGCTCCCAGGATCTTTAAGCTTCTCAGGTAAGCTTTTCAGAATGACTGCACTGCATTCTTCAGTGAGGTAAACTTTTTCAGTTTCCCTCCAATCCTTCTTATGACTTAAGATCTCTTTCATGAACTTAGCATAAGAGGGTATTTGCTCAAGTGCTTCTGCAAACGGAATCTTTATTTCAAGAGTCCTGAGATAGTCTGCAAAGCGAGCAAATTGCTTATCCTGTTCCGCTTGGCGGAGTTTTTGAGGATAAGGCATTTTGGCTTTGTATTCCTCAACCTTAGTTGCTGCAGGTTTATTACCTACAGAAGTGGGTTGGGAAGCCGTTTTAGAAGGGTTGTTATCAGCACTTGTATGTGACTGATTCCCCACTGGTATTTGAATGCCAGTGGTGGGAGCTGGAGTGGCGTTAGACGCCCCCTCCTTGTTTGTTACTGGCGTTTGAACGCCAGAACCATGTTCCCCTTGGGCGTTCAACGCCGGATTCATGCTTGTTTCTGGCGTTGAACGCCAGGAATGAGCATGGTCTGGGCGTTCAGCGCCAGCTTTGTCCCTTTCTGGGCTTGGACTGTCTTCAGGAGGATTTTGAGTATCCACTTGTTCATTTCTTGGTTTCCTGCTGCTTTGAAGTGAGGTATTTAATGTTTTTCCACTTCTTAATTGAACTGCTTGACATTCTTCTGTTATTTGTCTTGACAGTTGTTTTTCTGTCTGCTTTAATTGTACTTCCATGTTCCTGTTAGCCATTCTTGTTTCCTGTAATATTTCCTTGAATTCAGCTAGCTGTTGAGTTAGAAAGTCCAATTGCTGATTGAATTCATTAGCCTGATCCACTGGACTGAGTTCTGCAGTTACTGTTTTAGCTTCTTCTTTCACGGAAGATTCACTGTTCAGATACAGATGCTGATTTCTGGCAATTGTATCAATGAGCTCTTGAGCTTCTTCAATTGTTTTTCTCATATGTACAGATCCACCAGCTGAGTGGTCTAGAGAAATCTGAGCCTTTTCTGTAAGCCCATAGTAGAAGATGTCTAATTGCACCCATTCCGAAAACATTTCAGAGGGGCATTTTCTTAGCATCTCTCTGTATCTCTCCCATGCATCATAAAGGGATTCATTATCTCCTTGTTTGAAGCCTTGGATGCTTAGCCTTAGCTGTGTCATCCGTTTGGGAGGGAAATAGTGATTCAGGAATTTTTCTGACAGCTGTTTCCATGTTTTTATGCTGTTCTTAGGCTGGTTATTTAACCACCTCTTAGCTTGATCTTTCACAGCAAATGGAAACAGTAATAATCTGTAGACATCCTGATCCACTTCTTTATCATGTACTGTATCAGCAATTTGCAGAAATTGTGCCAGAAACTCTGTAGGTTCTTCATGTGGAAGACCAGAATACTGGCAGTTTTGCTGCACCATGATAATGAGCTGAGGATTCAGCTCAAAGCTACTAACTCCAATGGAAGGTATACAGATACTACTCCCATATAAAGCAGTAGTGGGGTTAGCATACGACCCCAGAGTCCTCTTGGACTGATCACTCCCATTTAATTCCATAATGGAATAAAAGAGATGATATGTATGTTGCTATTATCTGTGTTATAATAATGGAATAAATAAAAATGGAATTTGTAAAAATATTTTGAAAGTACTTTGTGAAAATTTTCGAAAAAATTTGAAATTGAAATTTGGATTTTATATTAAAAATTTCGAAAAAGTAGTTTTTTTTTTTTAAAAAAAAAATTGGTTAGAAAACAAAATTTTTTTGAATTTTGAAAATTTTTTTGATGAAAGAGAAAAACACACAAAAGACACAAGATTTAAAATTTTTAGATCTAGTGCTCCTTATTTTTCGAAAATTTTTGGAGGGAAAACACCAAGGAACACCAAACTTAAAAATTTTAAGATCAAGATATAAGAAAAACTCAAGAACACCTTGAAGATTCACAAGAACACCAAGAACAAAAGAAAGAACACCAAACTTAAAATTTTTAGAAAACTTTTAAGAAAATTTTCGAAAATTATAAAAAAAAAGATTAACAAGAAAACACCAAACTTAAAGTTTGGCACAAGATTCAATCCAAGAAAAATTATTTTTGAAAAAGGTTCCAAAGGGTATAACCAATTATCAAGAACAACTTAAAGATCAAGGAAGAACACAGAACACTCACACGAAAATTTCCAAGAAAAATATAAAAGATGCAATTGACACCAAACTTAGAACAAGACACTAAACTCACGAAAATTAACAATAAATTAAAAAAAAATAATTTTTGAAAATTTTTTTGAAAAGAAACTATCCTATCAAAATTTAATGACTCTATAAAAACAAATTATTCCTAATCTAAGAAATAAAATAAACCTTCAATTGTCCAAACTCAATAATCCCCGGCAACGGCGCCAAAAACTTGGTGGACGAAATTGTGATCACATCAATATAGCATCAATATATTTATTGTAGGATTGTGGAACTTAGGATTTTTGGTATGAGTGGGCACAATTCCGTTCAACTGACCAGCAAGTGTACTGGGTCGTCCAAGTAATACCTTACGTGAGTAAGGGTCGAATCCACAGAGATTATTGGTTTGAAGCAATCAATATTTATTTTATTGATCTTAGTCAGGATGTTAATAGGATTATTTGGATTAAAAGTGAAATTATTGGAATTGATAAAAGAGGGAACAATGTTACTTTGATTTGCAGCACTAGGAAATATGTTGGAGTTTTGGAGATGCTTTGTCCTCTGATTTCAACTCTTCCTTGAGATCTTCTTCTCACACGCAGGTTCCTTCCATGGCAAGCTCTATGTAGGGTGTCACCGTTGTCAATGGCTACTTCCCATCCTCGCAGTGAAAACTATGCACGCACTCTGTCACAGTACGGCTAATCACCGGTTGGTTCCCGCTCCTACTGGAATAGAATCACTCTTTTGCGTCTGTCACTAACGCCCAGCAGGTTAAAGTTTGAAGCACGTCACAGTCATTCAATCCCGGAATCCTACTCGGAATACCACAGACAAGGTTTAGACTTTCCGGATTCTCATGAATGCCGCCATCAATCCGGCTTATACCACGAAGATTCTGTTGGGGAATCTAAGAGACATTCATTCAGTCTGATGTAGAACGGAGGTGGTTGTCAGGCACACGTTCATGGGTTGAGGAAGGTGATGAGTGTCACGGATCATCACCTTCTCCACAGTTAAGCGCGAATGAACATCTTAGATAAGAACAAGCGTGTTTGAATGGAAAACAAAGGAATTATATTAAATCATCGAGACGCTGCAGAGCTCCTCACCCCCAACAATGGGGTTTAGAGACTCATGCCGTCAAAGAGTATGTAATTCAGATCTGAAAATGTCATGAGGTACAAGAAATGTCTGTAAAAGTTGTTTAAATAGTAAACTAGTAACCTAGGTTTACAGAAAATGAATAAACTAAGATAATTGGTGCAGAAATCCACTTCTGGGGCCCACTTGGTGTGTGCTGGGGCTGAGATTAAAGCTTTCCACGTGTGAAGGCTGTTCCTGGCGTCAAACTCCAGGTTATGACGTGTTTTGGGCGTTCAACTCCGGATAATGACGTTTTTCTGGCGTTTAACTCCAGACAGCAGCATGAACTTGGCGTTTAACGCCAAGTTACGTCGTCTATTCTTGCGCAAAGTATGGACTATTATATATTTCTGCAAAGCCCTGGATGTCTACTTTCCAACGCCGTTGAGAGCGCGCCAATTGGACTCCTGTAGCTCCAGAAAATCCATTTCGAGTGCAGGGAGGTCAGGATCCAACAGCATCAGCAGTCCTTTTTCAGCCTAAGTCAGATTTTTGCTCAGCTCCCTCAATTTCAGCCAGAAAATACCTGAAATCACAGAAAAACACACAAACTCATAGTAAAGTCCAGAAATATGATTTTTGCCTAAAAACTAATAATATTCTACTAAAAATTAACTAAAACATGCTAAAATCTACATGAAATTACCCCCCAAAAAGCGTATAAAATATCCGCTCATCAGCGCGCGTGCCGATTCTGTCCTTGCCCACTTTAATGAAATCGTCCCCAGCGGTTTTAGGAGCCATGTGGGCCCAATCCAACTCATTTCTGATGCTATTTAAGTCAAGTATTGAAGGCTTTTAGATACTTTTGATCATTAGCTTAGTTTTAGGAGTTAGAGTTAGTTTTAGAGAGAGAAGCTCTCACTTCTCTCTAGGATTAGGAATTAGGGTTAGATTAGGATCTCATAGTTCTAGGTTCAATTCAAGTCTCCTTCTACTTCTACCTTCAATTGATGATTGCCACACTTTGGTTCTTCTTTCTATCCCTATCCTCTTGTTGTAATTTCTCTTATTTTGTTTCTAGGTTTTGTAATTGAGATATTCTTGTTCTTTTGTTTTCTTCTAATAATGCAATTTGAGATAATTCATGTGATTGTGATGTTGTTGATTGTTGTTTTGTTAATTCTTTGTAATTGTTGGTTGTTAATCCCTTTTATTCTCACAAATAAAAATGCTTTCCTTCATTACCCTCCAAGTGTTTGATGAAATGCTTGAGAGGATGTTAGAGTAGGATTTTATGTTCTTGGCTTGAGAAGGTAACTTAGGATTTCTTGAGTCACTAGTGTCCAATTGATTGCTAGTTGATAGCCATTAACTCTAGCCTTCATTAATCCAATTAGTGGAAAGCTAGGACTTATGGACTAGGATTGATATAACTCACTTGACTTTCCTTTGTTAATTGATTTAAGGATGACTAAGTGGGATTAATCCTTGCAACTACCATACTTGTGGCTAGTGATAATGATGAAGACCCTTGACAACCAAATCTTGCCAAGACCATTTTGTTAATAAAGTTTTCTTACCATTTACTATTCATGTTTCTCATCTAAAACCCCAAATATAACTCACAACCAATAACAAGACACTTTATTGTAAATCCTAGGGAGAACGACCCGAGGTTTAAATACTTCGGTTTATAGATTTTAGGGGTTTGTACTTGTGACAAACAAATTTTTGTATGAGAGGATTATTGTTGGTTTAGAGACTATACTTCAACGAGATTTCATTTGTAAAATTCTAAACCGTCAAAAATCCGATCGTCACCGTCCACCCTATCCTTCTCAAGGCCAAAACCACTACCCTCATGGTAGTAATCAACATCAAGGGTGGAGGGATAATGTGCAAGGAAGCAATCAAAACCAAAGGTGGAACAACTCTTCTTCTCATCACAACTACAACCAATCTTCATCTCAATACCACCACAACAACAACAACTACCAAGCCAACCAAAATCACCACAACCAAAACCAAAATAACTACACCAAGTACCAAGCACCACACCATAAACAACAAACTAACCAAGCCTCTCCACCTTCCACCAATCAAGTTGACGAGCTTAGAGCCGCTATGGATAAACGGGATGAGGGCTATAAGGCTCAATTCGAGGCCATGAGTGCTCAATTGGCCAATCTTACTGACATGATCTCGAAGATGTCCATGTCCTCCTCCAACAACACCAACCAACCCTCAAGTTCTTCCAACCTTCCATCCCAACCCCAACCAAACCCAAAGGGCGGTCTCAACACGATCACTCTATGGTCGGGAACTACATTGGAGGAGATACTTCCAAGGGTCTTGGAGGACATTCATGAGGAAAAAGTGATTGTTGAAGCTCCACATGAAAAGGGGGAGGTAGACAAAAGGCATTAGGAAGAAGGAGTAAACCTTAAGGAACCCAATAGGAAAGCTCTAGTGGATGAGTCCATCCCTATTCCATGCCATTCCATGGTGAAGAAAGCAAAGAAGACACCGGAATTTGATTTGAACATGCTTTAAGTGTTCAAGAAGGTTGAGGTAACCATACCACTTCTTGATGCTATTCAACAAATTTCAAAGTATGCAAAATTCTTGAAAGACTTATGCACACACAAGGATAAGATAGGAGAATTGGAGACATTATCCTTGGGTAGTTCAATTTCTTCCTTGATGGAACCTATTCCAAAGAAATATGGTGACCCTGGGCCTTGTTTGGTGTCTTGTTGTATTGGTGGACACACTTTTCATGATTGTATATGTGATCTTGGTGCTTGTGCAAGCATCATGCCACTTTCTACCTTTGTGCAGTTGAATTTAGCTCCATTAAAGAAGTCGGCGGCAAGGTTTGCCTTGGCCAATAAAAGTATAATCACGGTAACAGGAATAGCCGAAGATGTACTTATGGCGATCAAGGATTTGATCTTTTCGGTTGACTTTTACATCCTTGAAATGCCTCCAACAGAAAATAGAAGCTCATCCTCCGTTCTACTTGGTAGACCCTTCCTTAAGACCTCTAAATTCAAGTTAGATGCCTTCACCAACACATATTCCTTTTAGGTTGGAGACAAGACTATCAAGTTCAATTTAGAAGAAGCCATGAAGCATCCCCCCGAAGAGCATTCCGTTCTCCGATGTGATGTAATTGATGAAGTGCTAGCGGAAGTGCAAGAAGAAGACCATAACAAGTTGTACTACCATATTGTTAAAGAGACGGATGACTGATGAACCACTATTTTATGGTTTATATTCTGCTAAATTGAGTGGATTTTATCAATCTTTCGTACACTTATTTATACTAATTGCATGAGTTTACGTTCTCCTTCCTGATTTTGTGCCATGATTGAAAACATGCTTCTTTGGCCTTATATTTGCTAATATTAATCCTCTCTTATTACCATTAGATACCGTGATATGTGTGTTAAGTGATTTCAGAGATTATAGGGCATGAATGACTCAGAGGATGGAAAGGAAGCATGCAAAAGTGGAAGGAATACAAGAAGTTGAAGGAACTGAAAAGCTGTCAGCCTGACCCTCTCGCACTAAAATGATCATAACTTGAGCTACATAGATCCAAATGATGCGGTTCCATTTGTGTTGGAAAGCTAACGTCCGGGGCTTCGATTTGATATATAATTCGCCATAGTGACCGTACAGATAGGCGACGCGAACACAAACGCAAATGTAAATGCGAATCTCATTCCACGCAAATGCGTGGACGACACTTCCGCATCACTTTCCCGCGACCTGTACGTATCAGATTTCGAAATTAGCAATTTCTGGGTTGTTTCTGACCCATTTTTTGGCCCAGAGAACACAGATTAGAGGCTATAAAGTGGGGGAATGCATCCATTCATAATCATTCATTCATAATTCACTTTTCATAATGTTAGATTTAGTTTTTAGAGAGAGAGGCTCTCTCCTCTCTCTTAGGATTAGGATTAGGATTCCTCTTAAAGGACTTAGGAATATTTTTATCTTCTTCAATTACAGGTTCAATGTTCCTTTTATTTGCTTTCTCAATTTAGTTTATAAACTCTTCATGTTTAGATTGATTCCCTATTTATTACAATTTGAGGTATTTCAGACTTATGATTGCTTTCTTTAATTTATGTTATTGATGCTTGGGCTCTATCCAAATTATTTTCATTCGAGTAGATTTTCTTCCCTTTTGGCTTTGGTTGATTAATTGGTAACTCTTGAGTTGTCAAACTTATTGTTGACTGAAAATTATAATTCTTCAAGAATTAATTCGAGCTCCAATAACTCTAGCCTTTCCCAAGGAAAGACTAGGACCTGAGGAATCAAAATTAATTCATCACTTAACTTACCCTCATAGTTAGAGGTTAACAAAGTGGGAGAAAAATCCAATTCTCATCACAATTGATAAGGATAACTAGGATAGGACTTCTAATTTCTCATATTTTGCCAAGAGTTTATTTTACAATTATTTATTTATTTTACTTGTCAATCAACATACTTCTTCCTTACTTTCAAAACCCCCAATTTACAAGACTCATAACCAATAAAAAGAACATACCTCCCTGCAATTCCTTGAGAAGACGACCCGAGGTTTAAATACTTCAGTTATCAATTCCAAAGGGGTTTGTTAATTGTGACAACCAAAACTTTTGTAAGAAAGGTTGATTGCTTGGTTTAGAAACTATACTTGCAACGAGAATTTATTATAACTTCTAAACCATCAATCTTCCTCTCTTCAATAACCAAGAGGGTGAACATGAGGAAGTTGTTGAGAATGAACTCTGTGAGCTTGACAAAAAGGAACCTCAGCTTGAGGCAAAGAGCAAATTGAAGCCTCTCCCATCTCATTTGAAGTATGCTTTCTTAGAGGACAACCAAAAGTTTCCGGTCATTATTGCTAGTGAGCTTTCTAGTGAAGAAGAAGAAAAGCTCTTAGATGTTCTCAGAAAGCACAAGAAGGCAATTGGTTGGAGCTTAGCCGATCTTGTGGGGATTGACCCTCGCAAGTGCATGCATCGTATATATCTCAAAGAGGGAGCCAGGCTGGTTAGGTGATGAGCGGATAATTTATACGCTTTTTGGCATTGTTTTCATATAGTTTTTAGTAAGTTTGAGCTACTTTTAGGGATGTTTTCATTAGTTTTTATGTTAAATTCACATTTCTGGACTTTACTATGAGTTTGTGTGTTTTTCTGTGATTTCAGGTAAATTCTGACTGAAATTGAGGGATTTGAGCAAAACTCTGAAGAAGGCTGACAAAAGGACTGCTGATGCTGTTGGATTCTGACCTCCCTGCACTCGGAATGGATTTTCTGGAGCTACAGAACTCCAATTGGCGCGCGCTCAACGGCGTTGGAAAGTAGACATCCAGAGCTTTCCAGCAATATATAATAGTCCATGCTTTATTCGAAGAATGACGACGTAACTTGGCGTTGAACGCCAAGTTCATGCTGCTGTCTGGAGTTAAACGCCAGAAAAACGTCATGATCCGGAGTTGAACGCCCAAAACACGTCATAACCTGAAGTTTGACGCCAAGATATGCCTTAGCACGTGAATTCATCAAGCTCAGCCCAAGCACACACCAAGTGGGCCCCGGAAGTGGATTTATGCATCAATTACTTACTCATGTAAACCCTAGTAGCTAGTCTAGTATATATAGGACATTTATCTATTGTATTAGACATCCTGGATTGTAAATTGAATCCTGTGATCACGTTAGAGAGGGCTGGCCATTCGGCCATGCCTGGACTCTTTGCTTATGTATTTTCAACGGTGGAGTTTCTGCACACCATAGATTAAGGGTGTGGAGCTCTGCTGTACCTCAAGTATTAATGAAATTCTATCTTCTTTTATTCAATTCTCTTTTATTCTTATTCCAAGATATTCATTCGTACCCAAGAACATGATGAATGTGATGAGTCAGATTACCCTCATTATCATTCTCACTTATGAATGTGCGTGATTGACAACCATGTCCGTTCTACATGCAACAGAGCTTGAATGTGTATCTCTTAGATTCCCCAACAGAATCTTCGTGGTATAAGTTAGATAGTTGGCGGCATTCATCTGGATCCGGAAAGTCCAACCTTGTCTGTGGTGTTCCGAGTAGGATTCCGATCATGAATGACCGTGACGTGCTTCAAACTTTAACCTGCTGGGCGTTGGTGACAGACGCAAAAGAGGGATTCTATTCCAGTAGGAGCGGGAACCAACCGGTGATTAGCCGTACTGTGACAGAGTGCGTTGCATAGTTTTCACTGCGAGGATGGGATGTAGCCATCAGCCATGGGTGATGCCTCCAGACTGGTTAGCTGTGCGAGTGACAGCCGCACAGGTTATTTCCCCGTGAGGAATGAAAGTAGCCACAGTTGATGGTGAACCCCTATACAAAGCTTGCCATGGAAAGGAGTAAGAAGGATTGAGTAGAAGGAGTAGGAGAGCAGGCGTCCAAGAGCTCTACAGCATCTCCATCCGCTTATCTGAAATTCCCACCAATGAATCTGCAGAAGTCTTCTATCCCTTTTATTATTCCTTTTTATTTATTATAATTACAATTCCTCTTTTTTCTGCCTGACTGAGATTTGCAAGGTGACCATAGCTTGCTTCATACCAACAATCTCTGTGGATTCGACCCTTACTCACGTAAGGTTATTACTTGGACGACCCAGTACACTTGCTGGTTAGTTGAACGGAGTTGTGACTTCAAATAAACAGTGCCCTAAGAGTAAAATCATACAAGACCAAAAAGTCAATATCATTGATCACAATTTCGTCCACCAAGTTTTTGGCGCCGTTGCTGGGGATTGTTCGAGTATGGACAACTGACGGTTCATCTTGTTGCTCAGATTAGGTAATTTTCTTTTCAAAAATCTTTTTTTAAAAATTTTTCTTTTATTTTTCGTTTTTCTAAACTTTATTTTCGAAAAAATTAATAAAAATTCAAAAAAATTCATAAAATCATAAAAATCAAAAATATTTTGTGTTTCTTGTTTGAGTCTTGTGTTAATTTTTACGTTTGGTGTCAATTGCATGCTTTTAAAAATTTTTCTTGCATTTTTCGAAAATCTCATGCATTCATAGTGTTCTTCATGATCTTCAAGTTGTTCTTGACAAGTCTTCTTGTTTGATCTTGATGAATTCTTGTTTTGTGTCTTTTGTTGTTTTCATGTGCATTTTTGCATCCATATTTTCCATGCATTAAAAATTTCTAAGTTTGGTGTCTTGCATGTTTTCTTTGCATCAAAATTTTTCAAAATTATGTTCTTGATGTTCATCATGATCTTCAAAAGTGTTCTTGGTGTTCATCTTGACGTTCATAGTATTCTTGCATGCATCTTGTGTCTTGATCCAAAATTTTCATGTTTTGGGTCATTTTTGTGTTTTTCATTAAAAATTCAAAAATCAAAAAAATATCTTTTCCTTATTTTCCTCCAAATTTTCGAAATTTTGGGTTGACTTGGTCAAAAAAATTTTTAAAATTAGTTGTTTCTTACAAGTCAAGTCAAAATTTCAATTTTAAAAATCTTATCTTTTCAAAATCTTTTTCAAAAATCATATCTTTTTCATTTTTTTTAAATTTCGAAAATTTCAAAAATTATTTTTCAAAATATTTTCAAAATCTTTTTCTTATCTTTTTATCAAATTTTCGAAAATTAGCTAACAATTAATGTGATTGGTTCAAAAATTTGAAGTTTGTTACTTTCTTGTTAAGAAAGGTTCAATCTTTAAGTTCTAGAATCTTATCTTGTAGTTTCTTGTTAGTTAAGTCAATTTTAAAATTAATTCTTTTTCAAAATATCTTTTTCAAATAAATCTTTTTATCTTTTATCTTATCTTTTTCAAAAATTTTATCTTTTTCAAAATTTGATTTCAAAATATCTTATCTGACTTCTTATCTTCTTATCTTTTCAAAATTTGATTTCAATTCTTTTTCAATCAACTAACTAACTTTTTGTTTGTTCCTTATCTTTTTCAAAACCACCTAACTACTTTTCCCTCTTCTATTTTCGAAAATTCTCCCTCCCTTTTCAAAATTCTTTTTGTTTTAAATTTTAATTTTAATTACATTTTATTTCTAATTTTCGAAAATTACTAACTTCTTTTTCAAAAAAATTATTTTCGAAAATTTTCTATCTCTTCTCTTCTTCTATTTAATTAATTGATTACTAACACTCCTCTTCACCTCTCTTCATTCATATCCTAACATCTCATCTCACATCTCTGCCATCCTCACAGTTGTGTTTCTTCCATTACATTACATTCTTTGTCTCCCCCTCTTCTTCTACCCCTTTCTTCTTCTACTAACATAAGGGAATCTCTATACTGTGACATAGAGGATTCCTTTTTCTTTTCTTGTTTTCTTCTCTTTCATAGGAGCAGGAACAGGGATAAAGGCACTCTTGTTGAAACAGACTGTGAAGTTGATTTTGGACCAGGTTCTGTGCACCAAATCTTGGGAGCCATTACCTTGGATTATTGAAGTAAAAAGAATAAATAAAGAAAATTAAGAGAAGCTAAATTACAACAATCCAGAAACAACCTTTCAGAAATTTTCGAACAGGAGAAGGACATGGCAGCCGCAAATAATAATGATAATAATGCAAGGAGAATGCTTGGTGACTTCACAAAGCCAACGTCCAAGTTTGATGGAAGAAGCATCTCCATTCCTGCCATTGGAGCCAATAACTTTGAGCTTAAGCCTCAACTAGTTGCTTTAATGCAACAAAACTGCAAGTTTTATGGACTTCCATCTGAAGATCTTTATCAGTTCTTAACTGAGTTCTTGCAAGTCTGTGATACTGTAAAGACGAATGGAGTTAATCCTGAAGTCTACAGACTCATGCTTTTCCCTTTTGCTGTAAGAGACAGAGCTAGAATATGGTTGGATTCACAACCTAAGGATAGCCTGGACTCTTGGGATAAGCTGGTCACTGCCTTCTTGGATAAATTCTTTCCTCCTCAAAAATTGAGCAAGCTGAGAGTGGATGTTCAAACCTTCAAACAAAAAGATGGTGAATCCCTCTATGAAGCTTGGGAAAGATACAAGCAGCTGACCAAGAGATGTCCATCTGACATGTTTTCAGAATGGACCCTATTAGATATATTCTATTATGGTCTCTCTGAATTTTCGAAAATGTCATTGGACCATTCTGCAGGTGGATCTATTCACCTGAAGAAAACGCCTGAAGAGGCTCAAGAACTCATTGACATGGTTGCAAACAACCAGTTCATGTATACCTCTGAGAGGAATTCCGTGAATAATGGGGTACCTCAGAAGAAAGGAGTTCTTGAAATTGATGCTCTGAATGCCATATTGGCTCAGAACAAAGTGTTGACTCAACAGGTCAACATGATCTCTCAAAATCTGAATGGATTGCAACATGCATCCAACAGTACTAGAGAGGTAGCTTCTGAAGAAGCTTATGATCCTGAGAACCCTGCCATGGCAGAGGTTAATTACTTAGGTGAACCTTATGGAAACACCTATAACCCATCATGGAGAAATCATCCAAATTTCTCCTGGAAGGATCAACAAAAACCTCAACAAGGTTTTAACAATGGTGGACGCAATAGGCTGAATAATAGTAAGCCATATCCATCATCTTCTCAGCAACAGACAGAGAACTCTGAACAAAATAATTCTAATTTAGCTAATATAGTCTCTGATCTGTCAAAGGCCACCTTCAGTTTCATGAATGAAACAAGATCCTCCATTAGAAATTTGGAGGCACAAGTAGGCCAGCTGAGTAAGAAAGTTATTGAAACTCCTCCCAGTATTCTCCCAAGTAATACAGAAGAGAATCCAAAAGGAGAGTGCAAAGCCATTGACTTAGTCAACATGGCCGAATGCATCAAGGAGGAGGAGGACGAAAATCCCAGTGAGGAAGACCTCCTGGGACGTCCTCCAAGCAAGAAGGAGCTTCCTATTAAGGATCCTGAGGAATCTGAGGCTCATACAGAGACCTTAGAGATTCCATTAAATCTCTTTCTGCCATTCATGAGCTCTGACTATTATTCATCCTCTGAAGAGGATGAAGATGTGACCGGTGAGCAAATTGCTCAATATCTAGGAGCTATCATGAAACTGAATGCCAAGCTATTTGGTAATGAGACTTGGGAAAGTGAACCTCCCTTGCTTATTAGTGATTTAGAGACTTGGATTCAGGAAACTCTACCTCAAAAGAAACAAGATCCTGGCAAGTTCTTGATACCTTGCACCATTGGCACCATGAGCTTTGAAAAAGCTCTGTGTGATCTTGGGTCAGGGATAAACCTTATGCCACTCTCTGTAATGGAGAAGCTAGGGATCATTGAGGTGCAACCTGCTTTGTTCTCACTGCAATTGGCAGATAAGTCAGTGAGACAAGCTCATGGGATAGTAGAGGACGTGCTTATAAAAGTTGAAGACTTTTACATCCCTGCTGATTTCCTAATCCTAGATACTAGGAAGGAAGATGATGAATGCATCATCCTAGGAAGACCTTTCCTAGCCACAGCAGAAGCTGTGATAGATGTCAACAGAGGAGAGTTAGTCCTTCAATTGAATGGAGAATACCTTGTGTTTCAAGCACATGGCAATCCCTCTGTGACAAAGGAGAATAAGCATGAAGAGCTTCTCTCAGTTCAAGGTCAAGAAGAGCCCACACAGTCAAACTCTAAGTTTGGTGTTGTGAAGCCACAACCAAACTCTAAGTTTGGTGTTCAAACCCCATATCCAAACTCTAAGTTTGGTGTTGGGACTAGACAACATTGACTGGATTGCTCTGTGGCTCCATGAGAGCCACTGTCAAGCTATTGACATTAAAGAAGCGCTTGTTGGGAGGCAACCCAATTTTATTTATCTAATTTTATTTTATTTTGTTTCTTTGTTATTTTTGTGTTTAATTAGGTACATGATCATGAGGAGTCACGAAAAAAAATCAAAAAAATTAAAAACAGAGTCAAAAACAGAAGAAAAAAATTTTTACCCTGGAGGACGCACGGGCCGGCGTTCAACGCCCAGAAGATGCATCTGGCGGGCGTTCAACGCCAGAACAGAGCATCTTCCTGGCGCTGAACGCCCAAAACAAGCAACATCCTGGCGTTTAACGCCAGGATGCGCACGCAGAGGACAATCTGGCGCTGAACGCCAGAAACAAGCTTGAAACTGGCGTTCAACGCCAGAATCAAGCATCACATGGGCGTTTAACGCCCAGAACATGCACCAATGGGCGTTTGAACGCCAGAATGGTGCATGAAGGCAATTTACACGCCTATAGGGTGAAGGAATGGTATTTCTTTTCACCTCAGGACCTGTGGACCCCACAGGATTCCCACCTCAGGATCTGTGGACCCCACAGGATCCCCACCTACCTTTTAATCCTATTCACACTCTCCTAATCCAAATCTCATTCTCAATGTCACCCTTCCCAAAAACCTTCACCAATCACATCAATTTCTCTTCCCAATTACCCCATGCACCATTCACATCAACCTCCTCTTCCCCATAAGCCCACCTACCCCATTACATTCAAATTCATTTCCCACCCAAAATGGCCGAAACCTAACCCTCCCCCCCTCCCTATAAATACCTCTCCTTTCTTCTTCATTTTCACACAACACTACCCATTCTCCTCTCATATAGCCGAACCCACTTCTCTCCCTCTCTTCCAAATTCTCTTCTTCTTCTTCTACTCTTCTTTTCTTTTTTGCTCGAGGACGAGCAAATTTTAAGTTTGGTGTGGTAAAAAGCCTAAGCTTTTTATTTTTCATTCACCATCAATGGCACCCATGACCGGAGTTTCCTCAAGAATAGGAAAAGGGAAGGCAAAAGCTTCCACTTCCGAATCATGGAAAAGGAGAGATTCATCTCCAAGAGCCACCAAGACCACTTCTATGATGTTGTGGCAAAGAAGAAGGTGATCCCTGAGGTCCCCTTCAAGCTCAAAAAGAATGAGTATCCGGAAATCCGACATGAGATCCAAAGAAGAGGGTGGGAAGTCATAACCAACCCCATGCAACAAGTCGGATTATTGATGGTTCAAGAGTTCTATGCTAATGCATGGATCACTAGGAACCATGATCAAAGTATGAACCCGAATCCAAAGAACTATCTCACAATGGTTCGGGGGAAATACTTAGATTTCAGTCCGGAAAATGTGAGGTTGGCGTTTCATCTACCCATGATGCAAGGTGATGAACGCCCCTACACAAGGAGGGTCAACTTCAATCAAAGGTTGGACCAAGTCCTAATGGACATTTGTGTGGAAGGCGCCCAATGGAGAGTAGACTCCAAAGGCAAACCAGTCCAACTAAGAAGACTGGACCTCAAGCCTGTAGCTAGAGGATGGCTGGAGTTCATCCAAAGATCCATCATCCCTACAAGCAACCGATCTGAAGTTACTGTGGATCGGGCCATCATGATTCATAGCATCATGATTGGAGAAGAAGTAGAGGTTCATGAAGTCATAGCCAATGAACTCTACAAAATAGCTGACAAGCCTTCATACATGGCACGGCTAGCCTTCCCCCACCTCATATGCCATCTATGTTATTCAGCTGGAGTTATCATAGATGGAGATGTCTCCATTGAAGAAGACAAGCCCATCACCAAGAAAAGGATGGAGCAAACAAGGGAAGTTCCTCACGGCCCCCAAGGAGAACATGAGGAAGTTCATCAACAAATGCCTCATGGAATGCACTTTCCTCCCAACAACTATTGGGAGCAACTCAGTACCTCCTTAGAAGACTTGAGCCAAAACGTGGAACAACTAAGGGTTGAACACCATGAACACGCCCTCACTCTCCAAGAAATAAGAGAAGATCAAAGAGCTATGAGAGAGGAGCAACAAAGCAAGGAAGGGACATAGAAGAGTTGAAGAAATCATTGTCCTTCAAGAAGAAGACGCCACTAGAGGTGGATTCATTCCTTGTTCTTTATTTTCTTTCTGTTTCTGTTTTAAGTATTATGTTTGTCTATGTTTTTGGTTTCTACTTCATGATCATTAGTGTGTAAACCATGCCTTAAAGCTATGAATAAAATCCATTAGTCTTTCACCTCTCTTGAAAGAAAAATGTTTTAATTCAAAAGAACAAGAAGTACATAATTTTCAAAATTATTAGTGAATTTAATTTAATTATATTGATTGGTGCAATAATTTTTGTTTTCTGAATGAATGCTTGACAGTGCATATTTCCGATCTTGTTGTTTATGAGTGTTAAAATTGTTGCTCTTGAAGAATGATGAACAAAGAGAAATGTTATTGATGAACTGAAAAATTCATGAATTGATTCTTGAAGCAAGAAAAAGCAGTGGAAAAAAAAAAGTGGCGAAAAAAAAATAAAATAGAAAGAAAAAGCAAGCAGAAAAAGCCAATAGCCCTTAAAACCAAAAGGCAAGGGTAGCAAGGATCCAAGGCTTTGAGCATCAATGGATAGGAGGGTCCAAGGAAATAAAATCAGGCCTAAGCGGCTAAATCAAGCTGTCCCTAACCATGTGCTTGTGTCATGAAGGTCCAAGTGAAAAGCTTGAGACTGAGTGGTTAAATTCGTGATCCAAAGCAAAAGAGTGTGCTTAAGAGCTCTGGACACCACTAACTGGGGACTTTAGCAAAGCTGAGTCACAATCTGAAAAGGTTCACCCAGTTATGTGTCTGTGGCATTTGTGTATCCGGTGGTAATACTGGAAGACAAAGTGCTTAGGGCCACAGCCAAGACTCATAAAGTAGCTGTGTTCAAGAATCAACATGCCTAACTAGGAAAGTCAATAATACTATCTGAAATTCGAAGTTCCTAGAGAAGCCAATCACTCTAAACTTCAAAGGAAAAAGTGAGATGCCAAAACTGTTCAGAAGCAAAAAGCTACAAGTCCCGCTCATCTAATTAAATTAATATTCATTGATATTTTGGACTTTATAGTATATTCTCTTCTTTTATCCTATTTGATTTTCAGTTGCTTGGGGACAAGCAACAATTTAAGTTTGGTGTTGTGATGAGCGGTATAATTTATACGCTTTTGGCATTGTTTTCATATAGTTTTTTAGTAAGTTTGAGCTACTTTAGGGATGTTTTCATTAGTTTTTTGTTAAATTCACTTTCTGGACTTTACTTGAGTTTGTGGTGTTTTTCTGTGATTTCAGGTAAATTCTGACTGAAATTGAGGGATTTGAGCAAAACTCTGAAGAAGGCTGACAAAAGGACTGCTGATGCTGTTGGATTCTGACCTCTCTGCACTCGAATGGATTTTCTGGAGCTACAGAACTCCAATTGGCGCGCTCTCAACGGCGTTGGAAAGTAGACATCCAGAGCTTTCCAGCAATATATAATAGTCCATGCTTTATTCGAATAATGACGATGTAACTTGGCGTTGAACGCCAAGTTCATGCTGCTGTCTGGAGTTAAACGCCATAAAACGTCATGATCCGGAGTTGAACGCCCAAAACACGTCATAACCTGAAGTTTGACGCCAAGATATGCCTTTAGCACGTGAATTCATCAAGCTCAGCCCAAGCACACACCAAGTGGGCCCCGGAAGTGGATTTATGCATCAATTACTTACTCATGTAAACCCTAGTAGCTAGTCTAGTATATATAGGACATTTATCTATTGTATTAGACATCCTGGATTGTAAATTGAATCCTGTGATCACGTTAGAGAGGGCTGGCCATTCGGCCATGCCTGGACTCTTTGCTTATGTATTTTCAACGGTGGAGTTTCTGCACACCATAGATTAAGGGTGTGGAGCTCTGCTGTACCTCAAGTATTAATGAAATTCTATCTTCTTTTATTCAATTCTCTTTTATTCTTATTCCAAGATATTCATTCGTACCCAAGAACATGATGAATGTGATGAGTCAGATTACCCTCATTATCATTCTCACTTATGAATGTGCGTGATTGACAACCATGTCCGTTCTACATGCAACAGAGCTGAATGTGTATCTCTTAGATTCCCCAACAGAATCTTCGTGTATAAGTTAGATAGTTGGCGGCATTCATCTGGATCCGGAAAGTCCAACCTTGTCTGTGGTGTTCCGAGTAGGATTCCGATCATGAATGACCGTGACGTGCTTCAAACTTTAACCTGCTGGGCGTTGGTGACAGACGCAAAAGGAGGGATTCTATTCCAGTAGGAGCGGGAACCAACCGGTGATTAGCCGTACTGTGACAGAGTGCGTTGCATAGTTTTTCACTGGCGAGGATGGGATGTAGCCATCAGCCATGGGTGATGCCTCCAGACTGGTTAGCTGTGCGAGTGACAGCCGCACAGGTTATTTCCCCGTGAGGAATGAAAGTAGCCACAGTTGATGGTGAACCCCCTATACAAAGCTTGCCATGGAAAGGAGTAAGAAGGATTGAGTAGAAGGAGTAGGAGAGCAGGCGTCCAAGAGCTCTACAGCATCTCCATCCGCTTATCTGAAATTCCCACCAATGAATCTGCATAAGTCTTCTATCCTTTTATTATTCCTTTTTATTTATTATAATTACATTCCCTCTTTTTTCTGCCTGACTGAGATTTGCAAGGTGACATAGCTTGCTTCATACCAACAATCTCTGTGGATTCGAACCCTTACTCACGTAAGGTTATTACTTGGACGACCCAGTACACTTGCTGGTTAGTTGAACGGAGTTGTGAACTTCAAATAAACAGTGCCCTAAGAGTAAAATCATACAAGACAAAAATCAATATCATTGATCACAATTTCGTCCACGCATTAGGCAACCGCAAAGGAGGCTCACCCAACCATCCTCGATGTGGTAAAGAAGGACGTCAGTAGGCTACTCGATGCGAGTAATCATATATCCAATTTCTGACAGTGAGTGGGTGAGCCCGTCCAGGTTGTTCCAAGAAATCAGGCATCACTGCAGTTACAAAGGATGATGGTGAAGTGGTCACCAAGAGAAGTACAAATGCATGGCGAGTATGCCATCGACTATAGAAGGTTGAATGCCGCTACAAGGAGGGACCCTACCTTTGCCTTTTATCGACCAGATGTTGGACCATTTATCGGGTAAATCCCATTACTGTTTTCTTGATGGCTTCACTGGTTACTTCCAGATTCACATTGCTCCTGAAGATCAGGAAAAGACCACATTCCACTTGCCCTTTTGGCACCTTTGGCCTACAAAAGGATCCCATTTGAACTATGTAATGCACCCGCCACTTTTCAGCAGTGGCATGACCAGTGTCTTTTTCTGGATCTAATGGAGAATTGTCTGGAAGTCTTTATGGATGACTTCAGTGTTTATGGAATATTCTTTTGATTGTTGCTTGGAGAACTTGGCCAAGGTCTTAGCTAGTATGTGTTGACACCAACCTTGTTTTAAATTTTTAAAAAATGTAATTTTAAGGTAAGAAAAGGTAATAGTGTTGGGACATGTTAATATCTCATGAAGGAATTTCTATAGACCCGGCAAGGTCGATGTTATCACCACTTTACCTCACCCCTCATCTGTGAGGGAGGTCCGCTCGTTTTTTAGGAACATGCAGGAACCTATAGGCACTTTATCAAAGATTTCAGCAAGATTGCTTTACCATTGTCGTGCCTACTCCAAAAGGATGTGGACTTTGAGTTTGATAGTGAATGGGTGAAAGCTTTTGAGAGCTAATGAGAGCTCTTACCACGGAATGATTGGCTAGGCCCACTGGACGTTTCCATTTGAGATAATGTGTGATGCGTCAAACCAAGCTA